>NC_142805.1:42639339-42831166 GCF_049724085.1 Artemia sp. Qi Xiang Cuo
TTCTTTTAGAAAAATGATGTTTGCAGTGACATTATTTTCTTTTTTACTTAGAATTTTTTTGGAACTGAAATTAAAAAAATTTCATATCTTAAAATAACAGAAAATATACTTAAAAAACAAATCACTTCCGATACTTTCGAAATACGAAATGAAGATGATATAGATATGTTCGTCGTAATTTTTCCTATTAGAAAAATAATGTTTGTAGTAACATTTTTTTTACTTTTTTTTATTTTTTTTGTATTTATTATTTGTATTATTTTTTTTTTCAAACAGTATTATTTATACAATGGAAGGATAAAAACTTACATCTTATTTAAAAAAATGTGAAGGTGAAACCTTCCAAGAAAGTATGCGCACATGATCAAATTATCGTTGCTTTTAATGCTGACAAAGACAAATATTTGAACTATAAAACAACCACATGCGGTAACACTATTGAAAATGTATGCCTGCGTTGTCATGACAGTGAGAGATTAGAATTATTTGGAGTACCGAAAAGATTCAACTTTTTTGATGATGGAAGTAGGAACCCATTATCCAATATGAGAAGAGATTTAATGTCCTTGGTAAAAGTCTGGACGAGATTTAATGTCCTTGGTAAAAACATGGTTATTTGATGTTGTTTCATGGTTCTATTTGTTGATGTGTATTTTTTTTTAATTTTCATGCTTCTGTTCTGTTTGATGGTTATTTGATGTTGTTTCATGGTTCTTTTTGTTGATGGGCATGTTGTTTGATGTTTTTTCACGGTTCTGTTCTGTTTGATGGTTATATGATGTTGTTTCATGGTTCTGTTTGTTGACCAACATGTTTGATGTTGTTTGATGGTAATGAGTGTTGTTTACAGCATTGCTGGATAAGATTGAGTCTAACGGGACAGGATCAATGACACCTCTTTCTAGGCCAATCAAGGAATGTCTCCTTTCTTTTTGTTAGGTTAGCAAATATGCTTGAAGTAGAACGAATCATGGTTAGTCTAGAGTCAGCAGTGAGAGTGATAGGATTGAAAAATAAATAAATTTGAAAAAAGAGAATTAGGTCAAATCTTGTGATAATTGAAAAACAATTGATTCTAGATGACGATTTTCTCGAGGTCTCCCTTCAACGGAAGATATTCTCCCAGGGGACACTTGACAATTTAATTAAAACTTATTCTCCCCCATTGGACTATTTTATGAAGCTTTTACGACGTGACTGAAATGCTTTTACTCAATTTATTGATATATTAATTTAAACAAAGCAGAATAATATCGTGGCAGCATTTTTAAGTGCATCTGTACTATCAGTATAAGTAATATGTTCATATCCATTGGAGGTGCCTCTCAATTCCTTATATGACTTGGGTGTCATCAGCATAAATTGCATATAGCTTGTATATTTGAGTGATTGTTGCTTGTGCTCACCAGCGTGCCATTTATGTAGACACTAATTTGACGAAATAAATTATGTAATATACAATTTTCATAGGATATTCCATCGGCAAGAATTGGCAATGTATTATCGGATTTCCGGACTGTCTTATGGATTTGTCCTCAACTTCTTAAATTAGAAAATGAGTGCGTCGTTCTATTATTAAAGACAATCTTTCAAGCTCTTATCAGAAAAAATGTGTAATTTTACACTTTTGAGAGAGTGGAAGGATTTTGCACGGGGATTAATTTTACATGAGGAGGGGTGATTCCAGGGGAAAAATTTTCAGGGGGAAATTTTACCAATTTTTTCCGAGGAGACGGAACGGACAGAATTCGAACTTTAGCGTAAAGAGCTAAATGTTGAGGAGGGAGACAATAGATATAGATGACAATACACAATTGAAGCATCAAATACAAAATTCGACATTATTGCACGGAAATACCAAAACCATAGGTTAGGTTAGCCTACGTATGCCGCGTAGGTAGGCTAACCTAACCTATGGTTTTGGTATATCCGTGCAATAATATGGAATTTTGTATTTGATGCTTCAATTATGTATTGTCACCTATATCTATTCTCTATCGTATCACATACAGTGTTTTCAAATGGTGAATCACATTCGGTAACTGCCAAATAAAAATCACTAGGTTTATAATCATAATAGGCATTTTCGTCACAACGATGACGTAGAAACCAAATTGTCTTGTTACCCCAACAGTTGAATCGTAGACCTGATTCTTCCTGCCAAAATAATTTAAATCCACGAAGATACCAATCTCGTAGAAATAAACTAAAATCACGTTTGGGGTTCTTTCCAATCAAACCGGGATAAGTATTCTCCCACTGATCACATTTGTCATAGTTGCAATTGGAGCATAGATGTCCTCTAGGGTTCTTCAAGACATTAATTACATCCTTTAATTTGTACAGCATAGCCTCTATGTAATTTATAGGGAATGTATAATTTGCACTTTCCATTATACTCATCAATAATTGTACAATTCTCACATGATGACCAACTGCCAAGAGTGTACATGCATAGTGGACATGTATAGAACATTTTTGGTTTCCGTTGTCAACTTTCTCACAGCTAAAAAGAAACTGATCCACATTCGATAAATTCAGAGGGGAATGGGCGAGGAGTAACTCTGTGACGTAACCTCTTTCCAAGGGAGGGGGGGTCATCTACATAGAATCTATGGCAATGTTTTCAAAAGCATATCCACGATATTATTCTGCTTTGTTTCAATTAATATATCAATAAATTGAGTAAAAGCCTTTGAGTCACGGCGTAAAGGCTTCATACAATAGTCCAATGGGGGTGAATCAGTTTTCATTAAATTGTCAAGTGTCCCCTGTGAGAATATCTTCCGTTGAAAGGATAAATCGGGAAAATCGTCATCTAGAATCAATTGTTTTTCCATAATCACAAGATTCGACCTAATTATCTCTTTCTCAAATTATTTCATTTTTCAATCCTATCACTCTCACTGCTGACTCTAGACTAAACATGATTCGTTTTATTTTATGAATATTTGCTAGCCTAACAAAAAAAGGAGACGTTTTCAATTTTAAAACAATTTTGATGTATAATTACATCAATAACAAATAATACACTTATAGAGTTACTGTTATAATTCATTGTCATCTATTTGTTTCACAATTGCATTTAAAGTACTTTTAAGTCTATTCACATGTGCTATATCAACTTTTACAGCGAAGCATATTTGATCCTCCATTTTAAATTTGCTCAAAGATAACACATATCTTGCATATACTTCATCTCATTCAAGACGAAGCCGTGATCCTCTTCTGATTTCTACCGCAATATTTGGTGCTCTTGTATCATTGCTAACAACTCCACTATCAACTTCTAATAGTGTAAATATTCCACTCATTATTACAAACATATCTTAATGAATAAGGTCAAACTGTTCTCGCTCCTTGAATTCTATTCTCACACTAATAACAAGTATAGCAAAAATCCTTCCTTATCGTCACTGCGAACTTGTCCCGTTCATATTCCCGACTCCCCTTCTGGCCTAGAAAGAGGTGTCATTGATCCTGTCCCGTTAGACTCGCTCTTATCCAGCAATGATGTAAACAACACTCATAACCATCAAACAACATCAAACATGTTGGTCAACAAACAGAACCATGAAACAACATCATATAATCATCAAATAGAACAGAACCGTGCAAAAAACATCAAACAACATACCCATCAACAAACAGAACCATGAAACAATACCAAATAACCATCAAACAGAACAGAACGTCGCCTGAAAGCGGTTTTGCCGAAAATAATAATTTTTGGCGGAACTGAGTTACAAACGCCATCTTGTGTAAAAAAAATCTCCTTTCGAATGGTCTATTTGACATTGTAAGACGTCTCTAACTGCCTTTATTTTGCAGTTCTCCTTTGCCGAATTGCATATTTTTTGATTTCTTTAAAGCGGTTTTGCCGAATCGCATACGGGATTATAGCATGGTCTGTTTTGCCGAAAGTTGCTGATTTGCTGAACGCGACCTTGGAGAAGAAGAAGACGATCTTTCTTATCTTGATGAACAAGATATAATTATGAGGCCCAAGAGATTGAAAATGTCGATTTCCCCAGATATTTTTTAAACAGACAGGTAAGAATTAGATATTTTGAGACAGAAATATGTATAGCAGCATTAATTGGAGTTTGCTTCAACAGTTCTAAAGGAGGTGCTAATGAAGGTTCATGGACAGAAAACAGTCTAGAACACTAATCTGTTTCCTACTTGGGAAGCTAGTCCTGATTCAGCTGGCAAACATCTTCCTGAATGGGATGTTCATGTCAATATTGCATTCATGTGTCTTCCTAACTCTGATGAACACCCCAGATAGGCACTGTGATCCTTAATATATTAAACCTAGGCATGGGTTAAAGGCTTCTTTTTTATACTGGTTTACTACAGGTAACTGTTATTGCAAGTGGCTCCCTAAAAATAAGATTGAATAGAAAATATAACTTATTGTTTTTTAATAATTTTAGTTATATAAAACTTTGGAGAGTCACTTGCAATAACAATTTCCTGTGGTAAACCAGTATAAAAAAGAAGTCACAAACCCCTATCATGGTTTAATGCATTTTGGATCACAGTGCCTATCTGGGGTGTTCATCAGAGTTAGGAAGACTCATGAATGCAATATTGACATGCACATCCCAGTTAGGAAGATGTTTGCCAGCTGAATAAGGACTATCTCCCCAAGTAGGAAACACATTAGTGTTCTAGACTGGCAGAAAAAGCTGGGTCAAAGATTTCAGTCAAGGAAACAGATGAGGTGGTTGTTCCTTGACCTGTCTGTGTGTAGGCTAATGAAAGGGTGCGGAAATAGTTTGTGTCACTAAAATCATTCTTAGAAAATGTTCCAGTAACATGGGTGAACATAAAGCTTTCTTTTTTAGCTCCGAAGATTTGTCTTCAGATGAAGATTCTGACCCGACGTATTTCCCGCAAGTAGAAAGTGATCCAGAATCTCCACCCAGTAAGGGATCTTCATCAGAAGTCGAAAGTACTGCACTCTGCGAAGATACTGGCCGGTCCAGCTCTCCTACTACTTGGACAAGTAATAGAACAGAAAGTGAACCAGAGGCTACCAGAGAAATCAGTGAAACAGCTTCTGCTAGCATGTCTCCAACCAAAGAAGGAAATGATGGTACAGAAATGAGAAATAATGCATCCAAAAAAGTCAGAAAGAGGTTAAATAACAAGGAAAAGTGGGTGAAAAATCAGATAAAGAATGCAGTAAACTCTGGAAATGTTTATCTGAACCCTGTTACCAAAAAAGTACATGGAAAGGAGAAGGAAGTGAAACCCTTTAATTGCCCTCATTCGTGTCCTTTCAGATGTTTTGAACATTTCTCGGAGACTGATCGTCAAATTGTGTTTAAAAACTTTTGGGCATTGTCAAAAGATTCCAAAAGGATATAATATTTTAAAACAACAAAATCTTTACCTAAAAAAAGGAACAAAAAAGAGAAACTCGGTGGAAGCATACATTCCACTATTATCTGTCAGTTCATAAGAAAACTGTGGAGGTCTGCAAAGGATTTTATTTTGCTACCCTAGACATCGATGATAAGCGGATACATTATGCCCATAAGTTATCAAGTGGTGAAGTACCTCCTGTTAGTGTACCACAGAATCCTGTGAATAAAAGTAAAGAAGAGGATCTCGCATACATAAGAAAGCACATTGAAAGCTTCCCAACCATTGAATCTCATTATTGTCGTGCCAAAACCAACAGAAAGTTCCTCGACCCTTCACTCAATATAAGCCAAATGCATTCATTGTATGAAAGTAAGTGTGTGGAAGATGGTAAGTTGCCTCTCAAGGAACACATATACAGAAGTTTTCAATTGTGAATTTAATCTTGCGTTTCATGTGCCTAAAACTGACAGATGCGATTCTTTAGAAGAAAAAAAGGTGGTTGAACAAAATGGTACTGAATTATCTGAGGAGGTCAAAACCTCTCAAGCAAAACATTTGAAAGGAAAACTAGAAAGCAAAGAAGAAAGAGATAAGGACAGGGCTTCGGATGACCCCGTATTGTGTTTTGATATTGAAAACGTTTTTTCTTTGCCAAAGGGGGATGTTTCATCCTTTTTTTACAAAAGGAAGATCACTTGCTTTAACTTAGTTGCTATTCTTACCTTTCGCAGACAGACAGGAGAGCTAATCAAAAAGTTTATTGTTGTTTGTGGTCAGAATGTCCTGCTGGTAGAAGTGGAAATTATATTGCCAGTGGTCTTCGTGCTATCCTTGATAAGGTTTTTACTACCTATCCTGACATCACAAAGTTGGTTACATGGTCAGGTTCATGTGTGCCTCAAAATCGTAATCAAATAATGAGCTACATGATGCAAGACATCCTGAAGAAGCATTCACACGT
Source organism: Artemia sp. Qi Xiang Cuo (assembly GCF_049724085.1). NCBI lineage: Eukaryota > Metazoa > Arthropoda > Branchiopoda > Anostraca > Artemiidae > Artemia > Artemia sp. Qi Xiang Cuo. The sequence continues at coordinate 42,645,680 of NC_142805.1, forward strand.
CCAGAGTATAACGATGAAGCATTCTGAGCCTGGCCACTCCACGATTCAGGAGGTGGATGCTGTTCACAGCGTCATTGAGAGGTCTTTGAAGCACAAGGAAGTCTTTTCGCTACTAGACTTGACAAAAAAGCTTTTGATTGTTCGGCCCCGTGACCTGTTTGTCATTATTCAAATGACCAAACAGAAGTTTTTTGATTACGCCAAAACGTCCAAATGCTATAAGTATAGCTTAGTGCTTATAGCAAGGACTATGCAAAAGGGTGTTCTACAAAACTTCGTTTGCGGATACTACTCCTTCTGTAGCGCTGATTGCACCAGAGGCTAGCCCAAGGAGGCCATTGCCCAATGTGTCAGCAGTGAATGTTGTGGAAAGGTTGCTGCCTCCTATACCTTCTTGTACAGTAGTTGAGTTGTCAACAGCAAAAATAAAAGACGTAGAATCTCTTTACCGTTTCATGCCAGCAGTAGATGTGGCATATATGAAAAGTCTTATTAGAAGTTGTAACAGAGCTGAGGTACATAGTACTTCAGCTGAAATCACAGCGTGTCCCGAAACAGCCTCTGCCATTAATGCTCCGAAGGTTAAAATCAGAAATTCCAAGAAGCTTGTTGCTAAGTGAGACCTCCCACTGATCTTTTGTTACATTTTATTGTAAAACTCCCAGTTAATTGTCGAAATTAAAATTTGTCTATCAGATGAAATATGTTTTGCCGAGAGTCGCATTTCTAATTCATGCTGAGCCGATTCCGTTTCGTCATATCTTACCTATGTTCCGAAATTTTCAGGCGGTTTTGCCGAAAATGATATTCATTCCGTTTTATCTCAGGAAAGGCTCACCTTAGACCAATAAAAATAAGCACAACGATATAAGCGATTTTTCTTCTTAATTTTGAAACAAAAAATCAACGCTCTAGCTATTGCCGATTCTGAGATACAAATGTCAAAATTTTCAAACTCGTTTTTCTCCCGTTTTTGGAAAAACAGATTCGGCAAAACTGCTTTCAGGCGACGAGAAGCATGAAAAAAACACCAAACAACATACACATTAACAAACAGAACCATGAAACAACATCAAATACCCATGTTTTTACCAAGGACATTAAATCTCATCCAAACTTTTACCAAGGACATTAAATCTCTTCTCGTATTGGATAATGGGTTCCTACTCATATTATCACTGTTACTTTTATTTCTTTATTCCCTGTGCTAAATTTTAATGGACATTCACCCAAAATTTGTCAGCTTGTGACCTGTTGCCGATGTCAGGGTATTCTGGCATTATCTTATGCGATTTTTTATATTAGGGGGAAACTTCCCCCATGTGCTTTGAATTTGTGTCTTGTTTTGTATGTTGGACCTTCCTTATGCATTCTAACCAACAATCTGCTGCATAGTGATGCGGTTTGCCATAACAATAGCAATTGAATCTTTTCTATATTGCTTGGTGATCTACCCTTCCGCATAGAAGGCTTTTTCTGTACACCTTGGCCTGTCACTATTTGCTCTACTATTCTCTTCAGGAGGAGGAGGTGGGTGTCCATAATACTTTGTATTCCGAGACACTAAGGATCTAATACCTTGGGTTTGGTCATCAAATGCGGAAGGATTTTTCCTTGGTGAGATTTGGAACTTCCTCGCGCCTTTTTGGTTAATGATCTGGCTCCACAAATCTCACACGCTTTTGCCCCTTCCTTACTTTACATTTTCTTCGTTTCCTGTGCTATTCATTGGCATCTGATTAAACTTTTTTCATGGCCTTGTCAATTTTTACCTCTGTTTCTTCTAGGATTATAGACTGCTCGAGATTTCCTGGTTTCCATGATAAAATTAGTCTTAATAGCTTTTTTGGTTGCCCTTGCGTAAAAGTATGTAATTGTACTTTTTGTACCGTCTCGTCACTTCTTCCTTTTTTAACTGTAAGCATACAGACCAAACAACTTTGTCTGCACATTCCCTAATACTAGTTGAGGCATTAAATGTCAATGCCTCAAAGTGCGAGAGGCTCTGCTCTTAGCCTCTCGGAAACACTCGTTTTTATGAACTTTGTTTTAAAAGATTCAATTAGAGTGCTAACCTCCTTGGGCTCTTTTTCCCTAATTGCCTTAAAGTGTTTACGCGCTCTTTCATTTAACCTCGCTGCAATGCATTGCTATTTTACCTTATTGTCAAACGACTCGGTTAATTCGTCGAAACTTTTCAATTTTTTCGATGAACCCTTCGACATATGAAATGCCCGCGTATTCCGGTATAATTTTAGCAATTTCAAGCAGCGTTGATAGGGAAACCATTTTTTCATCTGGTAAAGCCATTTCTGTTCCAATATGCAATTTTTATTTAGTCTTTTCGACCCAGTTTTTGGGCAATACCACCAGATGTGGAAAAGTGAGTTTAAGGTTGTAAAATGAGGTTAGAGCTGACACCTTATTACTCCCTTTATAGGGGATATAGTTACGGTCCTAAGATAAATAAACTTGGTCAGCATGCCTTAGGCTTTGACCTGACTAATATGACGTACTGACTGGAATTGATCGAGAGTCTAAAATAACGTTATAGAGAGTTTTGATATAGTATGATAACTTCTATTAAGCATTAAGGGAGGGAATTGTACAGAGGCATAATCATAATCAGTTCATAATCATTGTACAGGCATAAGCATAAAATACAAATAATAGTTAAATCATCAACACTTACAATTTCTAAAACGATCCAAAAATCTAGAGGTCAGTATAATTAGTTTAGAGAGACAACCCCCGTTATCGCAAAACTGGCAATTATATTCTTTATGCCTCAACCACACGTCCTGTTTTAAAACAAGGAAGTGGTATTGCAAATTTCCCGTATCTTCACCGCCATTCCGTCAGTTCTTAGTTTGGTGGTTAATTTCCAAAAACTTTTATCTAGAACCCCCATAAAATATGCGTTGTTGCATTTAAAATGCTTTTATTAAAATCAATTTATTAAAACTTAAAATGTCAGGTTATTACACTGCCGTCAAACAGTCAACTATGTCATATTTTTTCCAAACCGAAACTTTGTTAAACTTGCTAGTGATATGAGGTATTTTGGGCCGCGTTTTCATGCCCGTAAATGGTCCATTCCTTCAGACCACAGTCGTCTTTGCACGTTAAAGTGAACCAGAGTTTGCAATACAGAAGTATAAAAGACAGTTTACACCCGACAATGATGAAAGTGATGATAACTCAGTGACAGATGGTTGAATTTTAAAAGTAGGCACATTTTCAGACTCAGCATACTCGGTTTAGTCATGAAAGATACCCTAATCGCACCTACTACCTCAGCATACAGAAAAGAGGATGACCTGCGATGATGAAAATGGTGATACCCCGGAAACTACTGATCTGTGATCAAAAGTTAACACATATTCAGAATCAGCAGACCTGAATCAACCATAAACGACCCTTCAAATGTCCAAATCTCTCAATTTAAAAAACACACGATTTTACGCACGGAAAAACGCAGTGAAACGTGGAAAAACATGCTAAGAAAATGTGGTTCTGCCCCCTGTCAGATTTTCCGTATTTTTCTACACACCTGTGCCAACTTTCGCACTTTTACAATAAAATGAACAAATCTTATGGAAATTAGCGCTTATGTGCCTAACTACTCCGGGCCCATGTGTCTGAGCGGCTATATGCTTGTTTCTGTGTCTGTCTTTGAGTATTTGTGTGTCTGAATCTATGTGTTTGTATGTGTTTTTTCTCTCTCTCTCTGTATGCTTATATGTCTAAATGTGTGTTTGCTTGTCTCTATGTCCGTTTTTTTCTGTTTTTGTGTGTGACTCTGTTTGTTTCTATGTATTTCTCTCTCTCTCTCTCTCTCTCTCTCTCTCTCTCTCTCTCTCTCTCTCTCTCTCTCTCTCTCTCTCTGTCCCTATGTGTCTGAACGGGTGTTTGCTTGTCCCCGTGTCAATCCTTGTGTGTTTGACTCTGTGTTTATGTAGTTGTTATCGCCCCTCTCTGTATGCATATGCGTCTGAGTGGATGTTTGCGTGTCTCTACGCCTGTCTTTGTGTGTTTGTGAGTCTGACTCCGCATATGTGTACGTGTTTTTGTCTCTTTCTCATTATGCCTATGTGTCTGAGGGGCGGTTTGGTTGTCTCTGTGTCTGTCTGACTCGGTGTGTTTGTGTGCGTTTCTCTCTCTCTCTGTAGGCCTATATGTCTGAGCGGCCGTTTGCATGTCTCTGTGTCTGTCTCTGTCTGTCTCTGTTGCCTGACTAGGTTTGTTTGTATTCGTCTCTCTCTCTCTCTCTCTCTCTCTCACACTCTCTCTCTCTCTCTCTTTATTCAGATGGGTCTGAAAGCGATTTGCTAGTCTCAGCGTCTGTCTTTGTGTCTTCGTGTGTCTGACTTGGTGTGTTTGTATCCATTTTTCTCTCTCTCTCTCTCTCTCTCTCTCTCTCTCTCTCTCTCTCTCTCTCTCTCTCTCTCTCTCTCTCTCTCTCTCTCTCTGTGCCTGTGTGTCTGAGCGAATGTTTGCTTGTTTCTGTGTCTATCTTTGTATGTTTTTGTGTCTGATTATGTGTGTTTGTATGTATTTTTGCTACTCTCTCTCTTTGCCCGTATGTCTGAGTGGCTGTTTGCTTGTTTCTGGGTCTGTCTTGTAGGCCTGACTCTGTTTGTTTGTATGTGTTTTGGTCTCTCACTCTGTGGCTATGTTTCTGAGTGGCTGTTTGCTTGTCTATGTGTTGTCTGAATTTGTGTGTGACTCTGTGCTTTTATATGTGTATTTTGTCTCTCTATCTCTCTCTGTGTTTGTATTTTTGAGTGGCTGTTTGCTTGTATCCATGTCTGTCTTTGCGTGTTGGCTTGCCTAACTCTGCGTTTTTGTATGTAATTTTTGTCTTTCCCTCTGTATGCATATGTGTCTGAGTGGTGGTTTGCTTGTCTCTTTGTCTATGTGTGAGTGTCTTACACGGTGTGTTTGTATGCGTCTCTTTTTCTCTCTGTATGCCTCTCTATCTGAGTGGCTTTTGGCTTGTCTCTGTGTCTGTCTGTGTGTCTCACTCAGTGTGTTTGTATGTATTTTTCTCTCTCTTTCTATATATATATATATATATATATATATATATATATATATATATATATATATATATATATATATATATATATATATATATATATATATATATATATATATATATATATATATATATATATATATATATATATATATATATATATATATATATATATATATATATATATATATGTGTGTTTTTGTATATATATATATATATATATATATATATATATATATATATATATATATATATATGCATATGTGTCTGTAAGGTGGTTTGCTGTCTCTTTGTCTGTCTTTGTGTTCTTGTCTCTCTTTCTCTGTGCCTACTCTACCGTTCCAACAAACATAATATATACGTATCGCATAATACCCTGACACCCTTTTTCTGAGCATCCACTTCACTTCCGCTTAAGGCTTCTAATGCTAGACGCAAGAAATCAGAGTGATAAGTTATCGATAAATGTAATGAAACTTCGTATTCTGAATGTTTCGGAATCACAACGAAATTAACCAAGCAGAAAGGGTGAATTTTGTTAGTTTGAAAAATTCAATCACGGAGAAGGATCTTGGAGTCAGACAGAAACTAGGATAAATTAATTTATCTTAATTACAACTGTACACAGAGCTGCACAAGTATTTACAGTCATAATACTTCCGTCAGCAACAGTTACAATGAGTCAAAAACTAAAGTTAAGAACAAAAAAAACATACGGGTCGAAGATAAGTGGCAGGAAGAATTAAAACTACTCAAAGACAAAACGGAAGATCAAAGAAATATTCGGCTGAAAGATATGCCGCAGCAAGAAGGAGGGAATTTGCGGTTAAGGGGTAGTCGGCTATGAGAATTACCTGCAAATGCGAGAAAGTGAGCATCAGAACGTGTAAGCAATGAAGTAAAAACAAAGATTTATGCTCTTAGATTACAAAACCTTTCAAAGTTCTCTCTGTTCCCTAGGGAACCCTACATTTTCCCGAGTACCCAAACAAAGCTCACCCATTTTGAGATTGCTACTTACAACGAGAATCGATATATACAAGCCTACTACTTGCCAAAGGCCGGGTCCCGGCTTTTGTCACAACCCGGCTTTTGTCACAACCGCTTTTGTCACAACCAACCAAGGTTGGTTTTCCTTAAGGTGTTCTAATGCCATGATTATGGCATTTAACTCAGCAGACATTATAGATAAGTTATTATATAATCTCTCGCCCATTGCAATTTTCAGGTGAGCAAGGAAAGCATCACTTGCTACCTTCTCATTCATTTTTGACCCATCAACAAATATTTGGAAATGGTTTTTATAGGAAATTGTATTAAGTTCAGCAAATTTTTTCTGGACAAAAGCAATGGTGGTTAAATCTTTATTCCACTTTGAGAAATCAGTATTTATTCTGGGAATTCACCAATTCTATCGAGGGGATTGGGGGAAAGTGGGTGCAATAGACTTTGCTGGGACGGGGAACTTCTTCTGAATGTTGGCATACTCATTTGCAATGCCTCTATACATGGCTGGATTTCTTAACCAATTATGTAGGGTGTGTAAGCTATTTGATTCAATTTTTGTAAGATGTTTTGGCAAGAGAAAGCTACGTCTCTCCCTTATTGTTGTTAATCCACTCTCCATAAGTAGAAACTTGGTGCTGGTGGGTATCCTAAGACCAAATATGCGACGTATTATATCATTTTGTGTTGTTTCAATTTTTTGCATCTGGGTCTTTGCACATGCACCATATACGATGAGCCCATAGTCAATATGGGGTCTTATATGTGATTTACAAAACGGGAGTAAGGTTTTCTCCTTACAGCCCCAGGGTGTGGAAAGAAGTCTTTTTAGTATATTTGTTTTTCTATAGCATTATTTTTATTGTGTTTGAAATGTGGATGTGGAAATTAAGTTATTGGTCAAGTATGAGACCTATCTTTTGGAATAGTTGTTTTCTTTAGAGTTAGTTTTGCATTAACATGGTTACGCTTTCGGTGAAATTGGACTATTTTTGACTTGGTAGGTGCAATGGGTAAATCTGAATGTTTAGAGAATTTTTCAAATTGGAAAAGTGACTTTTGCAGATTTGACTGTGCCATCTCAAAGGTGTTGCCAGATGACCATAGCACCAGATCATCAGTATATTGTAGATTCGTGTGGGGTAGGCTCATGTCCCAGAGATATAGGGCAAACGGGTGGCAACTGAAGACTGCTCCCTGAGGTAGGCCTTTGGTTGTTGTCTTTTGGGGTGAAGAGGCTGAACCAACACAAACAATGAAACTTCACACTTCTATGAAGGATTTTATAAAAGATACTAGCTTAGGGGTAGTCCAAGGTTTTCAAGTTTATTTAAAAGGATTTGGTGGTTCACATTGTCATATGCCCCTTCAAAATCTAGGAAAGCTGCAACTGGGACATTATTTTTTGAGAATGATTCATTTTTTGTATTTGTTAGCAAAATGAAAGTATCTGTTGAGGAGTGGTGTTTCCTGAATCCAGTTTGAGTGTGAGGGATCATATTATTTTTTTCAACAAACCAGAGGAGTCTGTGATAGATCATTTTCTCCATTATTTTCCCCTCATAGGAGTAATCATTATGGGCCTATAGGATTCAGGGTTATCTTTGGGTTTATGTGTAGGTTATCTGATATGCCGATTGTATTTCTTCCTTGTTTTACCCATAACAGCTTGTTACCCATAACAGCGCTATAATAGCGCTATAATTTATATAATTTATAATAGCGCTATATTAGCGCTATAATAGCGCTATAATAGCGCTATAATAGCGCTATAATAGCGCTATAAAAAGCGCTATAATTTACCCATAACAGCGCTATAATAGGGTTATAATAGCGTTCGCTATTTTTGGGGTACTTTGGGCTATTGATTGCTCGTGTTTGGGCAATACGTTATGCAAAAACCTGGCAACACTAATTGAAGAAGGGTAGAAAATTTTTCCTGTCCATGCTCAATATAGGAAGAATTGGAAAAGCTGGAATTGGCTGGTAAACTGGATTATTTGAAAAAATTGACGAATATGATCAGCGTAAAATTATCAATTTTTATGGCAAAATACATTGACCTATTTATAAAGGTTCTCAGATATTTATCAAGGGGGGGGGGCACTAGAGTCAACACTAGGCTATTTTTGTTCAGGTGTCTAGGCTAAATAGTTCCATAGACTAGTAAATGATGGGGTAACGTTAATGTAAATTTCTAGGTGGTACTATAATTTAGCTAGGATGAAAGTGAAAACATCATTTGATGCCCTTTTATAACTCAATTGCTTCTGGGGCTAATTGTATCTTGGGCCCTTAATGGGGTTCCAAAGATATTTATATAAATTATGAAAGAGCATAAAAAAGCATCAAATGATGTTTTTGCTTTCATCCTAGCTAAATTATATGGCCCACTGCAAATTTACCATGAACTTTTTGAAATGGCCTCTTTTTGGAAATACCTATTTTGATGTATGTATCCTTTTAATGTTTCAGTTTCATTCACATATTCACAGAAAGCTGATTTTCTTCTGATTCTAGAATTGTAACTTTTAATGCTTGATACTTATTCTATAAATCACAAATATTAAATACATTTTTCTTTTCAATTGCTTTCCAGAACAGAGACCACATTTTTAATTTAGGTCAATATCTACCAAATCATATTATTGAGTTAGGAATAATGAAACTTTCAGGAATGGATGTACATGCTAAGGTTTGTCCCGGGAAGGTACTTTGAAGTACCTCCCTCCACTCATCCCCCCCCCCTCTATATAATGGTAAATTACTGCACATTACTAGTTGTTTTTAACTCCTATTTCATCCTATATTACTTTCATAAATATAAATCACTGCTTACCTTACACAACTTCTGCTTTTAACCTTGTTAATTAAAATATATTCCAAAATCCTATTGAAATCCTAAGCCATTTAATTTTCAACCCATGCTGACTTTCTTTATGGTATATGAAACCAGCTTTGTTGTGATGTCACACTTGCCTTATCAGAAATCCTTACCCTTAAGGGTAGCAGGCACATGCCAAACAACTCTGTTGATAAGACCATTTAAACTGTATTAATTAAGGAAAGGATCTGACAAGAGAGACCAGTAAAAATAACCCAATCTTTTTAGAGGACAAATTATGTCATGGAAAGATGTTTTTGAAATTCCCCTTCCACCCAAACTTAAAATTTTCTAAAATTCTACTTTAGAAGCTTTTAAAATATTTCTACAGTACTAAAAGATAGAGTGATAAAAACATCGTAATCGACTTCAGAGGACACCTTATATCACGGTACAATGTTTTTGTAACTACCCTTCCCCCCAACTCAAAATTTTCTCTAATTCTACTTTGGAAGCTTTTAAAATATTTATAAAGTACTTAAACATACAGTGCTAAAAACATCATAATTGACTTCAGAAGACACGTTATATCACGGGAAGATTTTTTTGAAAGCCCCCCGCCCCCACCGCGCAAATTTATTCAAATCTATACTTTAGTAGCTTTTAATATATTTTAAATATTACTAAAGAGCTACATACGCGAGCGCGACATTCATCAGACTAAACAGTATAAAACAATTTATGTCATGGGAAGAGGTTTTTAAAATCTCCCTTCCCCCCAAACTCAAAAATTTTACAAAATTATATTTTAGAATATTTTTAAATATTTCTAAAGCAATAATAAATAGAGTGCTAAAAACATCAAAATCGACTTCAGAGGACACGTTATATCACGGGAAGAGGTTTTTTAAATCCCCCTTCACCCCAAACTCAAAATTTTCTAAAATTCTACTTTAGAAGCTTTTAAAATATTTCTAAAGTATTAAAAGATAAAGTGCTAAAAACATCAGAATCGACTTCAGAGGACATGTTATATCACGGGAAGAGGTTTTTAAAATCCCCCTTCTCCCCAAACTCAAAATTTTCTAAAATTATACTTTAGTAACTTTTTAAATATTTCTAAAGCACTGTGACATAGAGAGCTAAAAACATCAGAATCGTCTTCAGAGGACACGTTATATCACAGGAAGATAGTTTTAAAATCCCCCTACCCCCAAACTCAAAATTTTACAAAATTTTACTTTCGTAGCTTTTTTACATATTTCTAAAGCTCTAAAAGAAACAGTGCTAAAAACATCAGAATCAACTTCAGAGGATACGTTATATCACGGGACGAGGCTTTTAAAATCCCCTTCTCCCCAAACTCAACATTTTAAAAAATTCTACTTTAGTAGCTTTTTAAGTATTTCTAAATAACAAATACATAGAGTTCTAAAAACATCAGAATCAACTTCAGAGGACACGTTATATCACGGGAAGATTATTTTGAACTCCCCCCGGCCCCCCACCTCAAAATTTTTCAAAATTCTACTTTAGAAGCTTTTTAAATATTTTAAATAGTTCTAAAGTGCTACGACATACAGCTCTACAGACATCAGAATCAACTTTAGAGGACAATTTATGTCATGGGAAGATGTTTTTGAAATCCCCCTTTCCCCCAAACTCAAAATTTTCCAAAATTCTATTTTAGAAGATTTTTAAATATTTCTAAAGCACTAATAGATAGAGTGGTAAAAACATCAAAATCGACTTCAGAGGACACTTTATATCACAGGAAGAGGTTTTTGAAATCACCTTTCCCCCCAAACTCAAAATTTTCTAAAATTCTACTTTAGAAGCTTTTAAAATATTTCTAAAGTATTAAAAGATACAGTGCTAAAAACATCAGACTCGACTTCAGAGGACACGTTATATCACGAGAAGAGGTTTTTAAAATCCCCCTTCGCCCCAAACTCAAAATTTTCTAAAATTCTACTTTAGTAGCTTTTTAAATATTTCTAAAGCACTAAGACATAGAGTGCTAAAAACATCAGAATCGACTTCAGAGGACACGTTATATCACGGGAAGAGGTTTTTAAAATCCCCCTTCCCCCAAACTCAAAATTTTACTTTCGAAGATTTTTTACATATTTCTAAAGCGCTAAAAGATACAGTGCTAAAAACATCAGAATCGACTTCAGAGGACACGTTATATCACGGGAAGAGGTTTTTGAAATCCCCCTTCCCCCCAAACTCAAAATTTTCAAAAATTCTACTTTAGAAGCTTTTTAAATATTTCTAAAGTATTAAAAAATAGAGTGCTAAAAACATCAGAATCGACTTCAGAGGGCACGTTATATCACGGGAAGAGGTTTTTAAAATCCCCCTTCTCCCCAAACTCAATATTTTCAAAAATTCTACTTTAGAAGCTTTTTAAATATTTCTAAAGCACTAAGACATAGAGTGCTAAAAACATCAGACTTGACTTCAGAGGTCACGTTATATCACGGGAAGAGGTTTTTAAAATCCCCCTTCACCCAAACACAAAATTTTCCAAAATTTTACTTTATAAGATGTTGTAAATATTTCTAAAGCGCTAAAAGATACAGTGCTAAAAACATCAGAATCAACTTCAGAGGACACGTTATATTACGGTAAAAGCTTTTAAAAAACCACGTACCCCTAAACACAAAATTTTCAAAAATTCTACTTTAGTAAATTTTTAAATATTTCTAAAGCGCTAAAACATACAGTTCTATAAACATCAGAGTCGACTTCAGAGGACACGTTATATCACGGGACGAGGTTTTTAAAATCCTCCTTCCCCCCAAACTCAAAATTTTCAAAAATTCTACTTTAGTAGCTTTTTAAATATTTCTAAAGCTCTAATAGATAGAGTGTTAAAAACATCAGAATCGACTTCAGAGGACACGTTATATCACGGGAAGAGGTTTTTAAAATCCTCCTTCCCCCCAAACTCAAAATTTTCAAAAATTCTACTTTAGGAGCTTTTTAAATATTTCTAAAGCTCTCAGACATAGAGTGCTACAAACATCAGAATCATCTTGAGAGGACAAATTATATTATGGAAAGATGTTTTTGAAATCACCCTTCCCCCCAAACTCCAAATTTTCAAAAAATCTAATTTAGTAGATTTTTAAATATTTCAAAAGCACTAATTGATAGAGCGCTACACATATCTGAATCGACTTCAGAGGACAAATTATGTTATGGGAAGATGTTTTTGAAATCCCCCTTCCCCCAAACTCAAAATTTTCCAAAATTTTTCTTTTGAAGTTTTTTTAAATATTTATAAAGCGCTAAGACATAGAGAGCTACAAACATCAGAATCAACTGTAGAGGATAAATTATGTTATGGGAAGATGTTTTTGAAATCCCACTTCCCCCCAAACTCAAAATTTTCTAAAATTATACTTTAGGAGCTTTTTAAATATTTCTAAAGTACTAAGACACAGAGTGCTAAAAACATCAGAATCGACTTCAGAGGACAAGTTATATCACGGGAAGATGTTTTTAAAATCCCCCTTCCCCCCAAACTCAAAATTTTACAAAATTTTACTTTAGAAGCTTTTTTAATTATTTCTAAAGTTCTAAGACATAGAGCGCTACAAACATCAGAATCTACTTTAGAGGATAATTTATGTTATGTGAAGATTTTTTTGAAATCCACCTTCCCCCCAAACTAAAAATTTTAAAAAATTTTACTTTATAAGCTTTTTAAATATTTATAAAGCGCTAAGACATAGAGCGCTACAAACATCAGAATCAACTTTAGAGGACAATTTATGTTATGGGAAGATGTTTTTTTATGTCATGGGAAGATGTTTTTGAAATACCCATTGAAATTTTGACAAAACAGCATTTTACCTTAATTTTCAGTTATCAGTTTCTTTTTCTCTGGCTTTAGTTCTGAAAATGTAATTTCAGTTATTTGAGCAGAATTTTAAGCCATAGCCTATCAATGTTTTATTTCCAAAATTTTGGAAATGTATTTGCATATATTTATAACCTTATAAGTTGAGATTGAGCAAAGTTTTGAAGCTGAAAACAATTTTGTTGTACTTCATTTAAACAGAAGATCTATTTTGCAAGGTTCCGTTGCTATAACTCAAAAACTTTTGAAGGTTATTCAAAGTTTTAGAAATCCCCCTTACCATTCATCCCATTCCCCCTTCATACTCTAAAATCTGGTTGATAATTTGAAAAGCCTTATTTTCCACGGGGGTATTTTTTGGGGGGAGGGGGGATTTTCCGTGAGGGTATTTCCCGTGGGGGGGGGATATTTTCTGCGGGGAGGTATTTTCCGGGGGGAATTTCCGGCGGGTATTCGCCAAGAACCACAAATTTGATGGTATGAGTTTTATTAAAATCTTTTACTTTTAGGGGTTGTTTCCCCCTTTTACAAAACTCAGACAAATTTGTTAGACATGCAATTTATCAACCAGATTTTAGAGTATTATTCCGGTGCAAAACGTTGCAACGAAATGGTCAGCTTAGATTAGTATAAACAGGGGCACAGCGAGCAGGTTGCTTACCACTGCCCCCGCCCACCCCCTCCCCCCGCTATCAAATCTCCTTTCAACTAAGCTTTGCACCCTCAAAAGAAAATTTTTATGTAAGTTCCAACATTTTTTACATATTTTAAATCTCGGATGTAAAAAAGAAAAGCAAAATTTTTCAACATTATAGGATTAAGCTATTTGAATATGTTTTATGTGGTTACCCAACTCAAAATGTTAAGGGGTTTCCAAAAAAATACTCAAAACGAATATAGATTATTCGGTACTTGTGCATTATAAATAACCCACTGCTATAGACTGTACAAGGAAACCAGACAAACGGGCATTTGTTAGACAAATGGATCGCAAAGCGTGATTTCTTATTGCGTTTACAATATTTAAACTGTTGTTTTTTGGGTTGAGGGAGGGAAAAAGTTACCTAGGTTAGTTTAAATATTTAATATATGCTATGTTTTACCCCCCCCCCACCCCCTCATTTTCAAATATATAGCCCAAATTTGTTTCTAAACTATTATATTTTCATCCTATTTTATCTTATTTCATTAACAGTAACCAAACTTAACTTCTTTCGTGTATAGTGGTGGGTTATTTATAATGCACAAGTACCGAATAATCTATAGTCAAATATTTACTTCTGCCCCCTCTTTCCCCCTCCTTATTTACACTTTAATAACATCTCGTAGCTTCAAGAATGAAGATTGCTACACTAAACTATTTGGACAAAAACATTTGAATTGCTTTAAGAACAAATGGGGTTAGATACAGTATATTGCCAAATTTTCTGTTACAACGTTTTAAACATTAATTAGTAAATAATACCCATAAAAAACAAATTAGTTGGGGTTATAAAGCTCCGATATATGTTTCATGAAATGGTGCATTCTTGAGGAGATTGAATATTTTTTTTGAAATAGTGCTCTGCCAGATATCCTTCCATATGTTCTTCTCTTCTGCCATATCTGGGTATATTGTCTCGAACGTCACGCCAGTGTCTTTCGATGTTTTGTGTGTGAGCACCTGTTGCAGGGTCAACAAAATATGCTGTGGTTGACGCGTAAATGCTGAGAGCCCTGGCTACCCAGGCAATCGTAGGCCCTCCAACAGTCGCTGATAATTGTTGTCCCTGGCAGGATTCGGTTTTGGATAATTCCCAACAACGTGGCACTACTTCTATCCAGCACAGAAACCATGAATGAATTACCAGTTCCTCGCTCTATTCCACCAAATACCCATTTACCCTTGACAATCTGACCACTATTATATTTACGCTTCCCAAATTGGGCTTCATCTATCTCAACAATGACTCCTTCTCCTCCCACAGGAGCGAAGTTTGAATGACATATGTACATACAAACCTCTCTTCAGAACTGGCTCCAATCCACAAAGGTTTGTTTACAACAAGTAACATTGTTGATCATGAAATCCTCCCTTGGAGGCGGTATTTGAAGCCAAATCATCAAAAAAGGGAAATTTTCTAGCTCAGAAAGGTGTGAACGAGCCATCCATGTTTTGTTATAGATCAATTTTGAAAAATTATACTTAACCTGAGAATATTCACAGCCACCTTGGATAGGTATAAGCCTAGACTTCTGGCAATGGAACGAATTTCTATATTTCACGCAAATCTGCCAACAAAAATCGCAATTCCTGCTTCTCAATAACATGCCATGGTTATAATACAACCCTAAGACTGCCTCAACAGTAGGAAATTGAACGATACCACCACAGAAATTTATTTCACAAAAATTGCAAGACATATCTCAATAATTGTCATTTACAGACTGAAGCTGTAACTCGTAATATCTGTTGAATCATTAATTAATTGTTTTATTCTTAAATAGTATGAATAGTCGAACAAATATAACTGACTTATTCTATTAAGATATGGGAAAGATAGGTCAACGGATTATGCGTTTTGCCTTAATTTGAAATAGTTACTTTTTAAAGGATTTAAATATAATAATCTAGTATGTCGGTTTTATAACTATATCTCTGATTTATTTATAAATATTTAAAAATATCCAAAATCAGAATTTTATTCAATTTTTAGTTTGGGGGGAAGGATGGTTTTAAAAGAATCTTACTTTCATATAAATTACCCTCTGAAGTTGAGACTGATGTGTTTAGCACTGTAACTGTTAATGCTTTAGAAATATTTAAAAAGCTTCTAAAGTAGAATTTTAGAAAATTTTGAGTTTGGGGGGAAGGGTGATTTCAAAAACATCTTCCCGTGATATAACGTGTCCTCTGAAGTCGATTTTGATGTTTTTAGCACTCTATCTATTAGTGCTTTAGAAATATTTAAAAAGCTTCTAAAATAGAATTTTGTAAAATTTTGAGTTTGGGGGGAAGGGGGATTTAAAAAACATCTTCCCCTGACATAAATTGTCCTCTCAAGTTGATTCTGATGTATTTAGCGCTCTATCTTTTAGATCTTTAGAAATATTTAAAATATTTTAAAAGCTTATAAAGTAGAATTTTGAAAAATTTTGAGTTTGGGGGGAGGGGGGAGATAAAAAACATCGTCCCGTGATATAACGTGTCCTCTGAAGTTAAGTCTGATTTTTTGAGTACTGGCTCTTTCAGTACTTTAGAAATATTTTAATATCTTCTTAAGTAGAATTTTATAAAATTTTGTGGTTGGGGACGCGTGATTTCAAAAACATTTTCACATGATATAATGTGTCCTCTGAAGTCAATTCTGATGTTTTTATCACTCTATCTTTTAGTAATTTAGAAATATTTTAAAAGCTTCTAAAGTAGAATTTTAGAAAATTTTAAGTTTGGGTGGAAGGGGAACTTCAAAAACATCTTCCCATGACATAATTTGTCCTCTAAAAAAGAGTAGGTTATTTTTACTGGTCTCTGTTGTCAAATCCTTTCCTTAATTAATACAGTTTAAATGGTCTTATCAACAGAGTTGTTTGGCATGTGCCTGCTACCCTTAAGGGTAAGGATTTCTGATAAGGCAAGTGTGACATCACAACAAAGCTGGTTTCATA
This sequence comes from Artemia sp. Qi Xiang Cuo, assembly GCF_049724085.1. NCBI lineage: Eukaryota > Metazoa > Arthropoda > Branchiopoda > Anostraca > Artemiidae > Artemia > Artemia sp. Qi Xiang Cuo. The sequence continues at coordinate 42,662,072 of NC_142805.1, forward strand.
TACCATAAAGAAAGTCAGCATGGGTTGAAAATTAAATGGCTGAGGATTTAAATAGGATTTTGGAATATATTTTAATGAACAAGGTTAAAAGCAGAAGTTGTGTAATGTAAGCAGTGATTTATATTTATGATAGTAATAGCCTATAGGATGAAATATGAGTTAAAAACAACTAGTAATGTGCAGTAATTTACCATTATATAGAGGGGGGATGAGGGGAGGTAGGTACTTCAAAGTACCTTCCCGGGACAAACCTTAGCATGTACATCCATCCCTGAAAGTTTCATTTTCCTAACCCAACCCCTTTCCAAGATAGCCAAAAGTAACTAAAGTAGAATTTTACCGCCTTTTTTTATGCTGATTACAAATATCATAAGCATTTCTATCAGAAATGAGTTTCAGGCCCCCCCTCTATATAGGCTATGGTTAATATCTACCAAATCATATTATTGAGTTAGGACTAAAGTGAATACACCATTAGATGCCTTTTTTTTATGCTGATTATTAATATAATAAGCATTTCTATTATATGCCAATTCAGAGTTAGTTTAGGTATAGCATATATAGGGGGGGGGGCTGAAATTAATTTCCGATAGAAATTCTTATTATATTTGTAATCAGAATAAAAAAGGCATCAAATGGTGTATTCACTTTATTCCTAACTCATTAATATGATTTGGTAGATATTGACCTTAATTTATGCTGACAAATTATTGGTGAAAATTTGACCAAGAAGGCAGGTTCTTATTACTGCAGTATATTGGATCATGCTGTAGTAAAAAGTTGTGGTCCAAAAACCCATTGCTATTTTTCTGGAATACCAGTTGTGTGATGATAGTGATGAAGTATTGGCCCAGAGAATAAATTTTTAATAATATAAAATCACTGCTTTTTGGTGTTACCAGGTGTTCTATTTATATATAAAGTTATAACAATGTGTTTAGAAAAGTCTTATCTATTATAAGAAATTAACTGGAAAACTAAATATTTATCCATTGCCCAGATATAGGGTACTTCATTTGCCATAGTGTCCTGCCATCTATTAAACTAGACTACCTGAAGTTATTCTAATTGGATAGGTAGTGCTGTGGACAGCTCTTTTTCTTCAACAGATGATTCATAGTGCCATCATAATCATCATGGTTTACACAAACAATTAGCAACAAAAAATATCAACTTTCCCAAAAAAAGCATGGAGCTATACAGCAGCAACATTTTAAGAAATTTAAAATAAATTTCTTGTGAATTATTATCTCAATTAATCAGTAGTTATACCAAACCAATTGTGCTCAAATCCTCCTCAGGGCCATACTGTGGTGTTTCTTTTGATCCTGAAAATTTCCCCACAGTAGAGTGCAGATGGTTTGTTATCTTTGTAATATCCTTTCTTGTTTTAGTTCAAAACTTATTCCAATAGGCAATGCTTAGAAGTCCTCCAAAAAAAAGTCCCCCCAGATCCCACCTCAAATACCTAGTGAAACTGATACCCATATTGGCTGGTCAAGCTCACTATCACAAAGTTCACATAATAATAATAATAATAATATAATGCAAAACAAATAGGTCACAGGGCCTCTACAAAAATCTTTTATATTGAAAAAAAATTGTAGGCACTTTCACCATAGTATTTGTCCAGTTCCTGCTTGAACAAGTTTAATGAGTTGGCATTGATGACTTCAAAGGGGAGCTTGTTCCAGTGTTGTGTTACTCAGTTCTGGAATGCCCAACAGCTGATGTCCTTTTGAAACCCCTCCCTCTTGAAGCTTGAGGTTGTGGCCATGAAGGTTTGTGTGGCTGAAGTTGAAAACATTGTTAGCCTGGAGGTTTTTGTAGGCATTGTAGCTAAGCTTGTACACCTCAATGAGGTCTCCTCGGTGCAGTTGATAAGCTAGTGAAGGAAGTTTGAGCTTCTGGAGCTTATCTTCATAGGATAAATTTCTCAAAGTCGGATAGAACTTTTTTATTTGTCTTTGAACTTTTTCAAGAGCTTCAATGTATTTGTTGTAAAAGGGACATGTAGTGCAAAAACTATATTCAAGGATTGGCTGTAACAAAGCTTTGTAGAGAAGGCAAAGGGTCTTATCATTTCCAAAAATGAAGTTGCACCTTAAAACTCCTGCAACACGATTTGCTTTCCCAATAATGCTGTTGTAGTGGGCCTGGAAGGCAAGGTTGCTGTCAATGACAACTCCCAAGTCGCGCTCCTCCTGGCAAGATGTGATTGGTAAGTCTCCTAATCTATAGCACATGATAGCTCCAATTCTGAGAATAGGATAATGATCAGTGTAGAGGCTAATGTCACTATAAATGATGATAATGGGTTTCAAGAGGTACTTTCTAGAAGCTCTAAAAAAAGGAAAAAAATCTCCCCAATCTAAAGCATTTCCCCTCTCCCTGCCCAAGATTATCCCTCCCAAAACTTAGGAATTTACCTTAAAATTTCTCCTATTACCCCCTTTGAAATAAAAGATTACTGCAATAAGAGTTACAATTGGTATTCAAATTGATAAAATCAATGTTCTCTCTTAATATTCACCTTAATAGATCTCTGCTAATAGCTCTCCAAGATCAGAAATCAGCAGACACAATAATTAATCTAAAATCCCTTCTGAATACCCCAGTTAATGCATCTAAATGGAACCCAAAAGAATCCCCAACAAAAATAGTAGTTTATAATGTTCCCCCAGAAATGCCCATTCAGGAGTTAAAAGAAGGGCTCTCAGATAGGGCTGGCAACACAATCCCAGTTGAAGATGTTACCCAACTTGGTAAACCTAACTCTAATGGCCTAAAAACAAGTAGATCCTTCTTATTTACACTAAAGGAAAAAATTAATATCCCAGAAAAGTTATTCCTATTTGGGCAAATCAAACCGCACAGGGATTACAAACCAAAGCCTATTCAGTATCTTAAGTGTCTCAATCTGGGACACACAACAAACAAATGTAAATGAATTCTTCTAGAGTGTAGTAATTGTAAAGCATTCCATCCTAAAGAGTTGACCACTTGCAACAGCACTCAGCCTATATGTGTCTATTGCAAAGGCCCAGAGGAATCTTCCAATAAATCACTCTGCCCTGCATATAAGAAAAGAGCACTAACTCTCCAAATAGCAAAAGAGAAGGCCATTCCATACCCCTTTGCAGCAATGGAAGCAAATGCTGCCCAACAATACCAAATAAAGCCTGTAATGAAACCAACCAAAACCCCCAATGCATCAAGTACCCCATATAAAACACCATCCTCTAAGCCCCCTAGCTCACATCCCTATCAGAAGGAATCACCAAGTCAACAAGCCTCCTTGTCCGGTGAGATGAGGTCAGCCTGGCCCCCCCTCCCAAGAAGAAACATACCAGAAACATTACCAGGAATAAATCCCTTAATTGACAAACAGGATGCACCACCAAACACGCAATCCCCAAATATATGCTTATTCATTCTAAACTGTAATGCAGTTCAGGCCATGAGCATACATAAACTACAGAAAACAAAAATCAATGCAGAATTGGCAAAAATCTACATCCCTGATGATATGCTCATTCAAGCAAAAAAAGATCTTGCTTTACTATTAACAAAGCTGAACATTGATACACAGTCATATGAAAAATAAATCAACATCACAACACATATCAATACTCCAGTGGAACGTAAGATCACTCACAGAAAATAAGCTAAATGAACTAATATCTTTTATGAATATTAATTTCATTAATATTGATTGCCTCCAGGAAACTCATTTAACCCAAAATCAACAAATTAAGTCTCTGGGATATACTATCCTGAGAAAGGATTGATCATCAGAGAGAAAAGGAGGTGGGGTAGCTTTAATAGTTAAAAATAATATAAAATTCTGTGGCATCAACTTTCCAGATTTTGCAAATGATGTTGATGCGATTGGTATCAGTATTTGGCTAAATAATACAAAAACCTACATAATAAGCTTTTATAACCCTAATGGCCAAATTAGAGATGCCATGGATTTCTTCAATTATATAAATAATTCTAATATGTTAAAAAATATCATTATTTGTGGAGACTTCAATGCCCATAGCCTTTTGTGGGGGAATAAACCAGCAAATAAAGCTGGTAAATTGATTGAACATATGAGTTTAAGTAATATTGAATTAGCTGTTACCACCCGTCCAAACCTGACTACATATTTCAACCCCTAAAGTGGCATAATCTCTATAATTGACATACAAATTCTGTAATTAAACATTTTGAATAAAATTTGTATAAATAAAATTCATAGTCTATGTACTGACCACTTTGCTATAGTTTTCTCCCTAAGTGAACCTGCTGAAACCCAGTCACTCACCTCAAAATATATCAACACTAAACCAAATTTGTCTATGTTCCAAAATAAGCTAAATGATGAAATTACAAGTTTCACCCCAAATTCATGCATTTCAAACACAACAGTTGACACACATGGTGAAGCCTTCGCATCTTTACTAATAAATACAGCTAATCATGCTATCCCCAGGACAACACCCAAAAAAACCCTTCCCTAAACACATTCCCAAAGCATGGTGGACAAATGAGTGCCAAAATAAACAGAGAACAAAAAAGGCAGCTAGGAGAGCATTTATAAAAAAAACATCACCTACTACATATTTAAAAAAATTACAAGCAGAATCTCATCTAAAAAGGACTATAATAGATGCTAAATATAAATACTGGAATAATTTTGCAAATAATCTCTCCAGAGAGACACATGAGCCAATTATACATAAAGTCATAAGCCACATCTGTGGGAAAAAGACTTTCCCCAACCCACTCCTGTATGAGCCTATACATAATATTACCCATTATGACAGTGATAATGAAAAAGCTAAGCTATTTGCAACTCTGTTTGTTAATAAGATAACATCAAATAATTGAAGCAAAATATACCCAACTCCTATGAACCCAAGTTACCAACCACACCCAGGATCCGAGTATATAACTAGTCCATTTTCAATCCAGGAAATGAATTATGCAATACATCATATTAGGACCAAAACTAGTGGCAGCTATGACAATATACACCCTACATGAATAAAGAAACTTACCCCTTCATACAAACAGGAACTGCTAAACTGTTATAATCACGCTTGGGCATCTTCTATGTTCCCCAATATATGGAAATGTTCATCCCTCCTACCAATCCTAAAGAAAAATAAACCCAAAGATAACCCTGAGTCCTATAGGCCCATAATGATTACTCCTGTGATGGGGAAAATAATGGAGAAAATGATCTATTACAGACTCCTCTGGTTTCTTGAAAAAAATAATAAGATCCCTCACACTCAAACTGGATTCAGGAAACACCACTCCTCAACAGATGCTTTCATTTTGCTAACAAATGCAATAAACGAATCATTCTCAAAAAATAATGTCCTAGTTGCAGCTTTCCTAGATTTTGAAGTGGCATATGACAATGTGAACCACCAAATCCTTTTAAACAAACTTGCAAACCTTGGACTACCCCCCAAGCTAGTATCTTTTATAAAATCTTTCATAGAAGTGCGAAGTTTCATTGTTTGTGTTGGTTCAGCCTCTTCGCCCCAAAAGACAATAACCAAAGGCCTACCTCAGGGAGCAGTCCTCAGTTGCCTCCTTTTTGCCCTATATTTCTGGGACATGAACCTCCCCCACACAAATCTACAATATGCTGACAATCTGATGCTATGGTCATCTGGCAAAACCTTTGAGACAGCACAGTCAAATCTGCAAAAGTCACTTTTCCAATTTGAAAAATTCTCTCAACATTCAGATTTACCCATTGCACCTACCAAGTCAAAAATAATCCAATTTCACTGAAAGTGGAACCATGTTAATGCAAAACTAACACTAAATGGAACAACTATTCCAGAAGATAATCATATTAATTACCTAGGTCTCATGCTTGACCAAAAACTTAATTTCCACCTCCACATTTCAAACAAAATAAAAAAAAATGCTAAAGAAAAACAAATATACTAAAAAGACTTCTTTCTACACCCTGGGGCTGTAAGGAGAAAACCTTATTCCAGTTTTACAAATCGCATATAAGACCCCATATTGACTGTGGGCTCATTGTCTGTGGTGTATGTGCAAAGACCCAGATGCAAAAATTGAAACAACTCAAAATGATATAATACGTCTCATATTTGGTCTTAGGAAACCCACAAGCACCAAGTTTCTGCTTATGGAGAGTGGATTAACAACAATAAGGGAGGGACGTAGCTTTCTCTTGACAAAACATCTTACAAAAATTGAATCAAATAGCTCACACACCCTACATAATTGGTTAAGAAATCCAGCCATGTATAGAGGCATTGCAGATGAGTATGCCAATATTCAGAAGAAGTTCCCTCTACCAGCAAAGTCTATTGCACCTACTTTCCCCCAATCCCCTCCATGGAATTGGTCAATTCCCATAATAAATACTTATTTCTCAAAGTGGAATAAAGATTTAACCCCCATTGCTTTTATCCAGAAAAAATTTGCTGAACTTAATACAGAGTCTTATAAAAACCACTTCTAAATATTTGTTGATGGGTCAAAAATGAATGAGAAGGTAGCAAGTGGTGCTTTTCTTCCTCACCTGAAAATTGCAATGGGCGAGAGATTATATCATAATGTATCTATCATGTCTGCTGAGTTAAATGCCATAATCATGGCATTAGAACACCTTAAGGAAAACCAACGTTTGATTGCAAATCCAAATAATATTATAGTATATTCCAACTCTTTATCAAACCTTGAGTTGCTGGCCTCAGCTCCTCAGTATAAGTTGGACATTGACACTTATCATTGTTTCAGTATTATAGATAAACTTGCTTAAAGTAACATAAGAACTTATTTTCAGTATATTCCTAGCCACTCTGGCATAAGTGGTAATCATCAGGTTGATGAAATGGCAAAAAATGCTATAAATATTGACCAGCCAAGTGGGAGACCAATCCCAATTAGAGATATTTACAGATGGAGACTATCAGATATTAATTTTAATAAGAATAATCCTATCCTTTCTCCCTTTCCCAATATTTATTTTTCTAAAATTTACCATAGAATTCGTTCTGGCACAAATGGACTAATTTTTCTTGCATTCTTGTATAAGTTTTCTAATTCACGTGGGCCCTGTCCTCTCTTTGCAGGCATTGTAATATGAATAATGAAACAATTGACCATTGCCTATTTGAATGTAATATGCTGACGTCTGCACAACATACCTTGCTTTGTAAACAGTTAAAATGCTTCAAACACCACAAAATCTCACTATCAGCCAAGAGACTAGCCAACTATACCTGCACACTGAGCATAGAAATCGACATCTATCATCTTATATTTGAACTCCTAGAGTCAAAAGATCTACTGAAAGATATCTGAAAATATCTAATAAATATGAGGCAATCAAGCCAGTAGCTCTGTAGCCCACAGATTGAAGCAAAAGGAAAAGGGCTAAATAGTATTACTGAAAAGCCTGCCTGCCGTTAAATAGAAGAAGAAGAATCAACAATTAGCCTATATTAATTAGCCTACCAAATTGAGTAAATAAACCAATTTGAGTAAATAAGAGAAGTATTTTTCTTTTTTTTTTGTTGTTGGATATAGTTGATTTTAGAAGAGATCTTCTTTCTGGTAGTAGCCTAGTTTTGATATTTAGCCTAGTTTGCCTAGCATATAGCCTGAACCTGTTTGGTTCATTACCTGATTTAGTTGATATATAATGTCCAGCAAAGCTAAAAGAAAACAAATTAGCGCAATTAAAGGCAATGACAAATGTACTGCCTTTTTTACAGACCTGGATGAAGGGTCCTCTGCTATTGCCTGTAATATGTGTGAGAAGTGGATTTGTGGTGAATGTCTGGACCTGTCCCCTGGAGAATATAAACTACTAGCTAAGATGATGCAATCCCTTACATATTCCTGGTCATGTCCAGCCTGCAAAGTTAACCCTCCCCCTCAACCCCCTCTATTGAGCAAGCTATGATAAATAAGTTAGCATCAGTTATGCACAATTTCTTGAAATCTTTCAGGGAAGATCTTAAGTAGGAATTTGCCACCACTAGTCAGTTGACACAAACACTTTCCCAACTTTGGAACTGACATAAAAAGGGACATTTCTGCCCAAGTTAGCAGTATTGCAAACAGGGTATCACATATTGAAAATTCATTACAATCAGTTTGCTCTACCTCAACAGCTCAGGACCTAGTGGTATCTACAGTGTCCTCTAAGTTGTCTCAACTTCTATCAGCCCAATTATCTGAATCTGATGTTTGTTGGATAGCACGTTCAGAGTGCCAGCGTTTTGAAAGACGTATTAATATTGTTGCTTTTGGTACCCCCCCCCCCCCCAGACTGATGATGCAGTTTTCCTGTACAGTTATCTCTTATGCAATTATGGAGTTGACATTGGTGCCCCCCCAGCCCAAGTAAAAAGACTTTCTAATCACCATCAACCATCTGGTAGCTGCCCCCTCCTCTTCTCTTCTCTATACCATCAACTGAATTTAGAAAGCAAATTATACGGAAATCCTTTGAAACAAAAGGGTCAATTGGTTTTTTATGGAGATAGTCCTAAGGAAGATTGCATAAAGCACAAAACTCTAGTTGAGAAGCTGAAATGCAGAAAAGCTAAGGGAGAAGCAGATTTGATAATCCATAATGGTGCCATCATTTAAAAAAACTTGCCAGTTGGAGCAATACCCCAGACTGCTCCAATGTCCTGCTAATGTATGTGCCTCCTTCTACATCTAATAAGTGTTTAAATGTTTATGGATTTGCATCACCTAATTCTGTCTCTCAATGGTCTAGTAGTGAACACAATAATAATAGTTTCCTTTCTGATGCTGACACTTCTCTTGTTTCTTCAACAACAACTTGTTTAACTGATGTTTCTTCTTTGTTGTTTCATAGTGCTGTATCCAATAACCTTACCAGTCCTTTAATTCCTGTATCCTCACTGATTCCTACCTCTCAGGGAATGAGATTCCTTAGCTCCAGTGTAGATAGCCTCCCTAATAAGCTTTTTGAACTTTCTTTTTGTATGACATCTGAAGGAGTGGATGTATCTGCAATTACAGAAGTTTCACCAAAAAATACCTTGTCAGTTTTAACTCCTGATGAAATCAAAATTGATGATTACCAACTATTTTCTAATCTGAATTCCCCACTCTGCCACCAAGGAGTGTGCCTTTATATAAGAGATGGACTAAATGTTAGTCTCATTCAATTCAATTCTCTGAACACTGATGGAATTGAGTCTGTATGGATTAAATTACACAATCAAAGAACTTCAATTGTAGTGGGTGTTCTTTATAGAAGCCCTAGTGCTCCATGTGTTATAGACTTAGAATCAAATTTGGCTGCCATGTTGTCTCATATTATGACCAATTTTGCCAGCTATGATCTTGTCCTTATGGGGAACTTCAATCTTCCTGAAATCCAATGGATTGACGGATCTGGTTTTTGTAAAAGAGATTCTCCTTTTTTGTCTGCCCTCTCTGATAATTCCCTCTGTCAAACAATTTCACAACCAACTTGTTTCAGGGAAGGTCAAGTCTCTAACATTTCTGATCTGGTTATGCTCGGTAACCCTGACCTTCTCTTAAGAATGTTATAACCACACCTGTTGGTAACAGTGACCATGTTATAATTATTTCAGAGTTATGTCTACCTACCATTCAGCCTTCCTCTAAGCAACAAAAGTTTGTTAACTACAAAATAGTCTCTGAAAAGCGTGCCAAAGTCAACTAAAAAAAAAAGTTTATTACTGATGATATCAAGTAGAGTTGGTCAAATGTAAAAATGGAAATTCTAAATGTTGAAAAGTCATGCACCAGAATTTTTCAGGTAAAGCAGGCAAAGAGTTTACCTTTTTTTATAACTAAAATTAGTAAGCTAATCAATAGAAAACACAGAGCATGGAACCATTATAGAAAAAATACGACCACAGAAAATTATCTAGTCTTCAAATCCTTTTGTAATCAAACAACAAACCAAATAAAGGTGTTGAAGAGTAGGTTTGAGGAAAAACTGGCAGAGGAAGTTAAGGTTAACCCTAAATCTTTCTGGCATTATGCCACTCAAAAATGTAGCAGCAGATGCACAACCCCAGATATCCTGCATGATAGTAAATCAGTTGCTGATCCTGAACTGAAAGTTGAATTTTTCAATCAATATTTCTCTTCTGTTTTTTTTGTCCAACCCCAGTATTGTATATCCTATACCTCCCTTATATAATGTATCATATAATATGGAACCAATTCTGATTACAGATACTTTGGTTCTAAAGGAACTGACATCCCTCAAACTGAATAAATCTGCTGGCCCTTGCAGCATTCACCCACATATCCTACACAAATGTCATACAGTTTTGTGCCAACCTCTTTCCCTGCTGTTCAAATAATCATTAAATCTTTCTAGATACCTCAGGATCGGAAAACTGTACATATTATTCCTGTTTTTAAAAAAGGTAGAAAGGACCTTGCTGAAAATTATCAACCCATCAGCAATCGTTAAGGTTCTTGAAAGAATCATTAATTCTGCAGTTGTTAAACACCTTGAAGCAAATAATGTTTTACACAATTCACAACATGGCTTTCGTTTTGGAAGATCTGTTGACTCCAATCTCCTTAAATCACATGATCACATCACCAAGTTTCTTGATATTAGGGTTCCTGCTGAGATGATTCTGCTTGACTTTTCTAAAGCTTTTGATAAAATGTGTCACAATCGACTTGCAATTAAATTGCACGCAGTTAAGCTTGAAGAGAAATCCCTGCTCTGAATCCTTGATTTTCTTTACTCACAAAACCAATGTGTTCAGTTGTTTGATGACTCTGGAGATTGTATTCTTTCTTCCTGAACGTGTGTTCTGAGTGGAGTTCCTCAGGGAAGTTTCATGGGTCCTACATTATTTAATATTTTCATCAATGATGCTCATTTCATTATCAGCAGTAATTCAACTCTTTATGCAGATGACCTGAAGCTTTTTGGACCAGCTTTGTTCTGTGAAGATCATGTCCTGCTACAAAATAATCTTCATCTGCTGGGTCACAGGGCTGAGGCCTGGCTTCTTGAATTCAATGTTTTCCAAGTGGCATATCATCCACTTTGGCAAACAGAATCCATGCTGCTCTTATTTTTTCTTAGGCCACCCACTCTCCTCTCTTAATAATGAGCAAGATCTTGGTGTCACTATTGACAATGAATTAAAATTCAGCACACATGCTAAGAGATCTGCTGCTGGGGCTAGTTCAACCTTGGGTTTGATTAAGCGTACCATGTCCACTTGTTCCTCTATAGTCATCAGTCTTCTTTATAAGGGACTTGTACGTCCTAAGCTTGAAGTTGGAATGTCAATTGCCTCTCCATATTTTAAAAAAGATATAAAAGTTCTTGAAGATGTCCAGAGATGTGCCAATAAAGTGATATCTGGCATGCACGAGCTTTCATAACCTGTAAGACTATCAAAGTTGAAACTCCCTACACTTATATACAGGAGAAATAGAGGGGATGCCTTTTTAGCCTTTAAGTTATTGAGGGCTAATATTCTCCCAGCATTATTCCCTACTCTTAGCACCAATTCAAGAACTAGAGGTCATCAACTGAAACTTGTCAATCAGTCTACAACATCTAGTCTGTACTCAATTCTTCTCAACACGTATTGTCAACAATTGGAACAAATTATCAAATGAAACTGTTACTGCTGAATCCATTGATGTTTTTAAACAAAGGCTAGATGCTGAGTGGTCCTCCAAAGAGTGTAAATTCAATTGGGATGCTATCGAAGATGGAGCAGCACCTGGTCACCAGTGATTCTTGCATACAATTAGTCATCATTCCAGAGCTCTGCAAGGAGAAATCCTTAGATTGCTCCTGGCTGCAATTTAAGGTAATACCAAAGAAAAGTGGTCTTTCCCAAAAAGAGGTCTTTCACCCTATATTTGTGTTGCCTAATAAATAAGGTTTGAATTGTTATAAATAAGTATGTTTGGAATATATTACTCTTGAAACATGGCTATTTATAAACTAGTGATATGTTTTTAACCCCTTTTCAATAACTTAACTAGTGTTGATAACTTCTTTGTGTGGTTACAAAAATGAAATACCTTTGGGGCCCCTTTAAGGGCTCAAGATGCAATTAGCCCCAGAAGTAATTATTGGATTATGAAAGAGCAAAGGCATTAAATGATGTTTCACTTTCATCCTAGCTAAATTATAGCACCACCTAGAAATTTACCAATGTTTATATTAACAAACTATTCAGGAAGCTAAGAAATAAACTTACCTCTTCAGTCAGAATTGCATCCTGAATTCAAATCTAACATTCATTTGCATCAGGAATGAACTTTACCCCCCCCCTCCTCCTGCTAATGTACAAGTATATACTCTGAATTGGTACATAAAGCTCATTTCCAACAAAAATGAATGTTAAATTTGGATTCAGGATGCAATTCTGGCTATCCTATAGTAAGTTTGTTTCTTAGCTAGCTGAATAGTCTGTTAATATAAACATTACCAAAATGATGGTTGAATATAAAAACACATAATATTAAAATGACATGCATACTGATATTTTGACACATTTTGATAAGGAGCCTATAAATTGTAAAGAAAATGCTGTATCAGAGTTAGTTCAAGAATAGTCAGAGTTAGTTCAAGTTCCTTGAGGGTATGACTGAAGACAAGAGACATGGTAGAGTAGGTAATGTTGCCATTATCCTTTACAAAAACCAGGTTGACTGTCAGTAAATAATGTGTTACTCTCAAAGTGAGTCAAAAGAACATCATTAACAATACTTTCCATGATTTTGCAAATCACTGAGGTAAGACTAATTGGTCTGTAATTTTTGGCAAAATTCTTGTTTCCTTTCTTGAAAATAGGTTTGTTGCGTGCCAGCTTCCAATCTTGGAGTTGACTATTTGTTCACTTGACATACAGAAGATATAAGCAACAGCAATTGATATGTCCTGGGCAGTCTCTTTAAGAAATCCTAATGAAAATCACACCATCAGATTTAGCATATCAGAGAACATTAATGGAGAGGTTTCAAACTCCTATATACAAAAATGCAGAATTTTGCTTTTTTTTTGCCAAAGAAAGATCATGGATACATGTTTATTTATTTTTTTTTCCAGGGGCAATTGTATCAAACTAGTGATCGTATACTTTTTATTGCAGCTTCTTTTTGCACCAAATCAGGACCTTGCTTGTTTTTGCTATCTGTCTAGACTTGGCTTGTTATTATATTGATTATGGACCTAACTTATGTTCAAACCAAGCTTGGGCTTTACTAGCCCAAGCCAAATCACAAGTTATGTTGCTTTTACCAAGTGAGAGCTTAGTTTCTTTCTTCCATGGATCTTGACTTTGCTGGTTTTTGTACCAAGTTAGCCCATAGCTTGGATTCAGCTTATTTTTGCTCAGAGCTGGAATAGAAATTGTTTTTACATCTTGTCACCAAAAGCATGCAGCTTGGGTTTAGTTAGTTTTTGCATGGTGTCAGGACTTACCATGTTTTTAAACTGAATCAAGACATGATGTTTTGACAACAAGTCATGCCTTACCTGATTTCTTAAGTGTGTCAGTCTGTAGCATTTACTTAGATTGTTTTTACACTGATTCATTACTTAGCTGCACATAGCAATGACTAAGCTTTTGCCCTGTCATCACACTGTAGGAGTTATACAGTTATGGGTGCTAATTACTCAGAGAGTATTTAATGCTTGAAACTCAAGAGTCTTGATTGTTTTTGTACATATTAGTCATTTCTGAAACAAAATACATTTTGAACAGTTAAGCTTAGTTCTGACAGAGCGCGAACAAAATTCGCTCTGCAATATTTTGCATCGCGCCGCTTTGCGGAATTCGCCATGTAGTTCTCACAGTCCGCGAATTTCGTTACTATTTAGAAAATGCAGTTCAAAAGTAAAAGAAAAGTTCAAGAGACTCATCAGTGCTGCTACAGCTTGCTTGCTCGCCCAGTCAGTTTTGAACTTGAGAAAAAAGCCAAAAAAAAGTGTGGGTGAGACCTATTTACAGAAAAAGAGATACACATGGTGCTTACAAGCTGCTTGCAATGGAGCTAGAACGAGAGGACCATGACTTTTTCTTTGATTACTTCCATATGTATCCACAGCAGTTCAATGCTCTGCATGAGCTGGTGAAACCTTATGAGAGAGCAAAAGATCCCTCTCTTTTCAGTATAGAATTGGACGGTCCACTATGACTTCTGTAATTCCAGAAGTGTGCAAGGCCATCTATAAAGCCCTACAACCTCCCTATCTTTCTAATCCTTCTGCTGAAGCTTTGGAACAGATATCTAAAGACTTTGGTTCAAAATGGCAGTTCCTGAACTGCATTGGTGCTCTAGACGGCAAGCACATCAAAAGTACAGTGCCCACCAAACAGTGGTTTGGAAAGCTTTTTCTACAAAAAACACTTCAGTGTAGTCCTTTTGGCTATGTGTGATGCAGACTACAGATTTACAATTATAGATGTGGGTTCTCCAGGTAGAAACAGTGATGGTGGTGTGTTCAATAATTCAAACTTTGGCAAAGCAATTCAGAATTTAAGCTTCCCGTTCCCACCAGACTCTGTTCTACCCAAGTCGAAAGTGAAGCTTCCCAATGTAATAGTAGCAGACGAGGCATTCCCGTTAAGAACCAATATTATGAGACCTTACCCAAGTCAGTCTCTGAGTCTGCGAGAACGTATTTTCAATTACAGGTTAAGCAGGGCTAGAAGGGTCATAGAAAATGCCTTTGGAATATTTGTTGCAAGGTGGTGAATTTTCCGAACTGAAATCTACTGCAAAACAGAATCAGTGAACGACATTGTAAAGGCAGCTATTTGCCTTCACAACTACCTGATGAAAGACACAGAATCAAGAAGAAGACTGAACCGATATTGTCCACCAGGCTTCACAGATACAGAGACTGAAGATGGGTCAGTTGTCCCTGGGCAGTGGCAAAGTATGAATGAGGCGCAGGGCTTTAACAACTTAAACAACCAGTATTGCAATCGTGGCTCTGACGCTGCACTTGAAATAAGAAAGATATTTACGTGCTATTTCTCTAGCAGAGTAAGAGAAGTGCCTTGGCAAATGGCACATGTTACCAACTCAGGACAAAATTTGTCTACTCAAAACTGATTTTTTTTTTCGTTCAGCTCAGTTTTAAGAAAACAGGTGTATTTTCAAATAAAATATGATTTAGTCTAGATAAAAAAAAAGAGTTTTATTAAACTAGACAGGAACTAAACCACAGAACAAGAACTAATCAAGCTGTTCAAACTCAGCTTTAAACACAAGCTCCTGCATTTTAATCTTTAAAAGTCCTTTATTTCTCTTGTCCATGCGTAGCATGGACTTGTGAAGGCTTCTAAGGAAAAGCATATCTTCATCATCATCATCCTCTTGAGCTATATCCACAAGACTATCAAACCTCGCTATGATACCACTTTCTATTTCATTTGTTGCACTGGTGGCCCTTTTCCTTTTCTTTGTTGGTATTTCCTCATCATCACTTCTTGTACTCACAACTGTTACATCACTTGCAATATCAGTAATATCAGTTTGATTGACTGATGTATAAAAAAGAGCATCATAGTTCTCTCCACTCACCACTACATGCTCAGTGTGCTGTTCTGGTTCTGGACTGGTAGATCCTGAAGCTGGGTAGAAAAAGTTAGTCTCAGTATCTTATCTTATCACATCTTATCTAGTACTAACTAAAGTTTCTAGGCATCTAAAGTCATCACAAAGTCTCCACAATCTCTAGAACTGTATAATAATTTTGCAATTTGTGACCATTTTGTACTATCAGATGTATGTCATCCCAACTGTATCTCCAATTCATAGATATGTGATAATGTCAGCATCAATGATCCCCATTGTGATGAAAGTGGATACTAAACTGCTAGCATATAAAATGCTTGAAACAGATTAAAAGCTGGAGAGAATATTGCAAATTGTATGTCTCATATAGCCTACATAGGATTCTAATGTTAGCAACCTAACAGTGCTAAAAGTGATGCAAACATCATTTTACTACAAACTGAGCTACATAAAGCTTTTTTTTCCAATAAATAATTCTTCCTAATAAAAAGAACAAAAAGATTTTTAGGTTTTTAGTGCATTTGGCAACTTGTTGTGAAGCGTTCCTATTCTAATGGCAACTCCATGTCTGAACCTTTTTGCTAAACTTTAGTATTGCTCTTCTTTACCATTGGAAGAATCAAGGCAAAAGAAATAGTCCAAAGGGTGCTTATATTGTTGCTTATGGTGGTTTTAAGTAGCAAATCCATGAAGTCTATTCCAGGAAAATTTACATGAAGTTTCACATAGCACCAAAAATAAATATGGGTAAAGATGTAGCAGGAGTTCCCCGTCAGAAATACACAGTAGCTGTGAACAACTAAATAAGAATGGCTTTTAAAGTCCTTAGGTAGAAAGGCGGTAAACATGTAGACAAGCTACCCTTCAGAAATATGTAGTCTATGTGAGCAGCTAAATGAGAATGGATTTCAATGTCCTTAAGTGGGATGACAAAATTGATTATGCTGAACAATGTAGATTAAATTAAGTCACTAAAAAGCAACACATAAACTGAAAAATTTTATGCCCTTATGCTGAAGGGTACCTTGTCTACATGTTTACCAGAGAGACTAAATACAGTATGCTGAACAATGTGGATTAAATGAACTCACCAAAAATCAACACATAACTGAGAAATTTTCTGGCCTCATGCTGAAGGAGAACTCTGCTACATGTTTACCTAAATATGGTAAAGGCACCCATACCCGACAGGGCTTCTTTTCTCTGCTTTCAGGAATAAGTTGCCTCTGAAGTGAGAAACTTGAAATTTACCACCAGTAGGCTATAGCCTAGACCACATCATTAAACTTCTGTTATTGCTGAAAACTGCTCTCAAACAGACTTATCAACAGAACAGACCTACTATATTCTGAATTAAGACAAAATATGGAAACCAAGACTTTAGCAAACTGCAAATGTGAAATAAGCTCTTCTTTCGACCAAAAGTTGCTTACCATTCTGGTTCAATGCTTGGGATATTTCAACCCATGCATTTTCATTCATAAGCACATCTTTGTAGCACTTTTCTCTTATGTTGTATATACAAGGGTAAGTAGAAATTAGATTAATAAGTTTTTCAATATCCATTTGTTTGTTTACTTCTGGAGCGAATGACGATAGCGATGCGAATTTTTTCAACTTGAGTTTAACACGCTGCGAAGCGAAGATTTCGATGAACGAAGCGTATTTTTTCCGCGGGGCGACGCGAAATTCGCTAGGCGATACGAAATTCGCGCTCTGTCAGAGCTAAGCTTTAATCTATTTTATTATAAAATTGAACAACTAAATACTGTCCAAACCTCTTGGTTTTTTTATTTCAGCAAATTTGAAACAATCAACAAACCATATGCATCAATATTTATTCATTAAAAATAAATACCTTTTAGGTATAGAAAATCATTTGATAGATCATCTTTTGAGTTGCTAATTCAAAAGTGTGATGTTTGGTAGTTAAATCTTTATTTAAAACCCTGGCACCTATAATAAAGAACACTATAAGCAAAGCAAGCATAATAATAGCACATAATAGAAAACTGGTGCACAACCATAAGCATGAGTGCAAGGCATCATATAATGCTATATCCTCCTTAATCTATTTCCAAAAGGATGAGCACCTTTTACCTCTAGACATGGAGGCACTAGGCTTACTCCACTAACTGCCAATGACTTGGCAAATTATCACTCACTACAGGACAGGGCAGAACACTATACCAGGAGGCGCAAGGCTCATTCCCATCAGCTGCCAATGGGTTTTGGCAGAACAACACTAGACACAAATGCCACATTGTCACTTGGTTATTCTTTATAGGTTTAGTCTGGTGGCTTCACCACTCTGCTGGATATTATAGCATGAGCAGCTATAGGTTGTTCTGGAATTGTGCTAGACTGTTCACCTTCTCGGAGGCAGGGCTCAGCTACAGCCATACTGGGCTTGGTGGCAGTTATCAGGAACATGTGCAGACTCATGCTTGTGGTAGTGTCAGGGCAATCTTTAACCTGACATATGCTTTGTGACCTTGATACAGCCCTGGGAGGTAGTCCATGGCAGGTCTATCATCAGGCATGGAACAAGAAGCTGCTTTGATTAAGTGTCTTTGGTTCCAGAAAAGGATCAAGCCATCTTTAGATGACAAGTAGTACAATCTAAGTTCACATTTGCTTCTTTTATTATTTCCTTGCCTTTCCATGGTGCTTCTGGCTGTTTTCTGAAGAAATCCTGGTCCCTTCTCTGAGTTTGGGATGTTCTCTAGCATGCTTGTTATGACATTCAGAAGTCTGTACCATTCTTTTCCAAGTGCTTTTCTGTGCATGGCAGCTTTGAACAGAGAGGGGGCAGCTAAACTGTCAACCAGGGTGTTACAGTATTCAAGAATTCCATAGTATGGGTCTTATTTTTCACTTGCCTTGGTCTTGATGCTCTTGCAAGTCTGGATAGTCTTTTCACTAATCCATTTGACTGGGGGTATATTGGGCTCAAAGTTTTTAGCTTGAATCCCCAGTCTCTGGCAAACCTCTTGAATTCTTGGGACACAAATTGACTACCATTATTGGACATCATGACTTGAGGTATGCCATGATGGGCAAAATGCAACTTCAGTTTCAAAATGACTTCTGCCAATGTTAAATCATGCAACAGGTCAGTTTAAAAAAAAAACAAAAAACAGCTATGGTAGTCCACCAATAGGGGGTAGCTGGCTCCGTGCCAGGTGAGTATGTCACCAATAACTTGTTGCCATAGGAGAACTGATACTGGCAAGCATTAGTGGTGAGCAGATTAGGGGCTCTTTTCGTAGACTCCTGCTATTTTTTTGGCATGTGTAGCAGCTGACAATCAGACTTTCCATGTCTGCATTTAGTCAAGGCCAGTAGATGAGCATCCTGGCTGTCTGTTTTGTTTTTACTGGTTTGTGACACCATATGATGTTTCGTAGATAAATCTTGATCTAAAACCCAGGCACCTATAATAAAGAACACTATAAGGGAAGCGAGCATAAGTGCGTTAAGGCAAATAAGCATAAGCACATAATAGCAAGCTGGTGCACAACCACAAGCATGAGAGCAAGGCATCACATAATGCTACAAAAAGTATTGCTTCAGGAAACTAAACATATTGCTTCTAAATTAATAGTTGACCTTTTAAAGTTTTATTGGACAAAATTATATCAAATGGAAGAAGTTATAGAAAAAATTTAAAAATTGTAAAACTAAATTGGAAGTACAAATGTATATAACAATGAAAAAGCATACTTTTAGAAAAACAGATTGTTTTCAGTTACGTTTCAAGAAAACTCTTGTATTTAAATAGATAGGAGGAGGGTGGTGGCCCTGCTCTTCTTTGTAGATATTTATGTTTTTTAAGCTTAACTGGATTATTTGTTGTAATTTCTGTTTAAACTAGGTTTAGTTTTTATATCCATTTTCATTCAGTCATTTCTATTTGTGTTAAGGTTGACTTAATGTTTTACACTGTATTACATCTTTATTTTTTTGTGATTAATTAAAAAATACTTTTTCAACAAAACAAGTTTTTTTTAAAGTAAAGAACTCCATTAAATCAAAATGAACAAGAATAGAATCAAATCATCTACCAAGAATACAACCATCACAAATCAGTATCAATAAATAAATTAAACCCAAAACAATTAGAAATTAAAATAAATAACAGAGTCAAACTCAAAATGAGCAGAAATTTATATGAGTAGGGTTCTAAACCCCAAGCTTTCTAAAAGTCAGAATATAATTTGTATTTTACTGGATAAAATTGAAATGTATTTATTGAAAAAAATGTGCATTGTCAGTTTAATATACATATGCTGATATTTATTGCTTAAAATCTTAATTGATTGTTGATTTCTTAAAGTTGTAAAAGGGAAAACATTTAAAAGAATTATTTTCAGTAAAGTACAAATTGTATTTTGGCTTTTAGAAATCTTGAGGTTTAGAACCCTACTCGTATTAATTTCTGCTCGTTTTGAGTTTGACTCTTTTATTTATTTTAATTTATGTTAGTTATGGGTTTCATTTATTTATTGATACTGATTTCTGGTAGTTGTGTTCTTGGTAGATGATTTGATTCTATTTGTGTTCATTTTGGTTTAATAGAGTTCTTTACTTATTTTGTTGAAAAAGTTTGTTTACTTAATTTCTGTTCATTTTATATTGACAGTCTTTTTCAGGGAGAAAGACTGAGTCTCTTCTAAAGTCACACAACTATCCCTTCCATAAAAACCTTAAATACTTTCTGGGCATAGCTTACAACCCTTGCCCTGAATCTTTGGGGTTTGTTTCAAGTCCAAAGGCCTTGTTATATGATATTTAGACTATTTTGAACAGAATGGCTATCTCAAAATTTCTATTAGATGCATATCGGGACAATACAACATGTGTGTGTGTGGGGGGGGGGGGGGGTAACTGCCCCAATTAGAGCTGGGTTGACTGGCTGAGCACTAGAGCATCTGATTACTAATCCAATGATCCCCCTCCAATTTTTATATGACCATGCTTTCTATAAAAACCTTATGTGTCCCCAGGACATAACTTACAACCCTGAGGGCTAGGGGTTTTGTTATCCTCAAAGACATGATTTCCAGACCGTTCTGATACACTGAACAAAATTGCTGTCTCTAAGTTTTGATTGGAAGTGTTTGGGGAAATGATGCGTTTGGAGGGGGCATTTGCCCTCTGATCACTTTCCACTAATAAAAGAGGCACTAGTCTTCTCAATTTCCAATCAAATCAGCCCTTTTTGAAGGTTCTGCAACAAAAATTTCTATAAAAACCTGATATGCCCCAAGGTCATAACTTACAACCATAACTTACAACCTCAGACAACCATGTCTGAGGGCTATAGGGGGAGGGTTGTCATCCTCAAAGACATAATTTCCAGAACTTTCAACTATGTTGAATAAAATGCCCATATCAAAATATTGATTGGAAATGTTTGGGGTAATGATGGGCATTGAGGGGGGGGGGGGATTCTCCCTCTGATTACTTTCAACTATTAAAAAGGGCAATAGGGGCTGTGGGGGGGGAGATGTCATCCTTAAAGACCTAATTTCAATTTTCAACTACGTTGAACAAAAAGGCTGTCTCAAAATTTTGCTTGGATGTGTTTGGGGAAATGGTAAGCGTGAGAGGGGGTTAGTTGACCTCCACTCACTTTCAACTATTAAAAAGGGCACTAGCCCTCTCAATTTCCAATTGAATGAACCCTTTTCGAAGTTTCTATGACAACACTATATATAAAAACTTTATATGCCCCCAGGGCATAACTTACAACCTTTTCCCTGGGGGCTCCAGCGGGTTTGTCATCCTCAAAGACATAATTTCCAGAACTTTAAAACTACGTTGAATAAAATGGCTATTTCAAAAGTTTGGTTGAATCTGTTTAGGGAAATTTTGGGTATGAGATGGGGGTTGGTTGCTTTCCATTCACTTTTGACTATCAAAAAGGACACTAGCCCTTTCAATTTCCAACCAAATGAGCCTTTTTTGAAGTTTCTACAACAACACTCTATGAAAACCTTATATGCCCCAAGGGATTAACTTATAACCCTTGCCCTGAGGACGCTGAGGGGGTCATCATCCTCAATGACCTAATTTCAAGAACTTTCAACTACGTTGAACAAAATGGCTATCTAAAAATTTTTATTGGATGTGTTTGGGGAAATGGTAGGCATGAGAGGGGGGTTAATTGTCCTTAAATCACTTTCAACTATTAAAAAGGGCACTAGCCTTTTTAATTTCCAACTTAATGAGCCCTTTTGAACTTTCTATAGCAATGCTATCTATAAAAACATTTATATGCCCCCAGGGCATAACCTACAACCTTTTCCTGAGGGCTGTGGGGGGTTTGTCATCCTAAAAGATATAATTTCCAGAACTATCAATTATGTTGAACAAAATGGCTATCTCAAAATTTTGATTGGAAGTGTTTGGGGAAATGGTGCATGCAATGAGGGTTAGTTGCCCTTCAATCACTTTTGACTATTAAAAAGGGCACTAGGCCTTTCAGTTTCCATTTGAATGATCTCTTTTTGAAGTTTCTATGACAATACTATCTATAAAAACCTTATATGCCCCCAGGGCAGAATTTGGAACCATTGCCCTGAGGGGCGTGGGGGGTTTGTCATCCTTACAAACATAATTTCCAGATCTTTCACCTATGTTAAACAAAATGGCTATCTCAAAATTTTGATTGGATGTCTTTGGGGAAATGGTGGGCATGAGATGGGGGTTAGTGGCCCTCCAATCACTTTCGACTATTAAAATGGGTACTTGTTCTTTTAATTTCCAATCAAATGAGCCCTTTTTGAAGTCTCTACAACAACTCTTTCTATAAAAACCTTATATGCCCCCAGGGCATAACTTACAACCCTTGCTCTGAGGGCCTATCATCCTCAAAGACCTAATTTCCAAAACTTTCAACCATATTGAACAAAATGGTGGACATGAGAGGGTTAGAAGCCCTCAAATCACTTTCAACTATTAAAAGGGGCACTAGCCATTTCAATTTCCAATCAAATGAGCCCTTTTTGAAGCTTCTACAACAAAGCTTTCTCTAAAAAACCTTATATTCCCCCAGGGCGTAACTTAAAACCCTTACCCTAAGGGCTATATGGGGCTGGGGGGGGGTTGTCATCCTCAAAGACCTAATTTCCAGAACTTGAAACTGTGTTTAACAAAATGCTTTCTCAAAATTTTGATTGGATTTGTTTAGGGAAAGGTGGGCTTGAGGGGGGGGGGGGTTAGTTGCCCTCCAATCATTTCTGACTATTAAAAAGGGCACTAGCCCTTTCAATTTCCAATTGAATAAGCCCTTTTTGAAGTTTCTACAACAACGCTTTTTATAAAAACCTTATATTCCCCCAGGGTATGACTTACAACCAGGGCAATAACTTAAAACTCTGGGGGGTTTGTCATCCTCAAAGACATAATTTCCAGAACTTTCAACTATGTTGAACAAAATGGCTATCTCAAATATTTGATTGGATGTGTTTGGGGAAATGGTGGGCGTGAGAGGGAGGTTAGTTGCCCTTCAGTAAATTTCAACTATTAAAAAGGGCACAAGCCCTTTCAATTTCCAATCAAATGTGCCCTTTTTGAAGTTTCTATAACAAAGCTTTATCTAAAAACCTTATATGCCCCCAGGGCATAACTTACAACCCTTGCCCTAAGGTCTATAGGGGGTTGTCATCCTCAAAGACCTAATTTCCAGAACTTTGAACTGCGTTTAACAAAATGGCTATCTCAAAATTTTGATTGGATGTGTTTAGGGAAAAGGTGCGCTTGAGAGGGGGGTTCGTTGCCCTTCAATCACTTTCGACTATTAAAAAAGGCATGTGTTTGGGAAAATGGTGGGCGTGGAAGGGGTGTTGCCTTCCATTCACTTTTGACTATTAAAAAGGGCACAAGCCCTTCCAATTTCCAATTGAATGAGCCCTTTTCGAAGTTTCTGTGACATCTCCTTTGATATGCAGTGCCCTGGTCTAAAACCAACCAAAAAATTAAATAAATAATACCTTGGGCCAACATTGTTCATTATTTAGTCAGCGCTATTGCGCTGCCTATGATATGCAAAGTTTGTTTTCATTACTGGTTTAACTAGAATAATCACAAACAAAGTGCTGTATTTCTAGTAGTTGTTTTTTCTCCAGATTGATCAAAAAAACTTTTTGCGCCAAATAAGCTTTACAAGAAAAAGTAAAGAACTCCAATAAACCAACAATTAACAAAAATAGAATCAAATAATTTACCAAGCAGACAACTACCACAAATCAGTATCAATAAATAAACACAGCCAAAACAAACAGAAATTAAAATAAGTCAAACTCAAAACGAGTATAAATTAGCCTGAGAAGGGTTCTAAACCCTATACTTTCTAAAAGACAGAATATAATTTATAGTTTACTGAAAAAAAATTCAAATGAATTTACTGAAAAAAATGTGCATTGTCATTTAAATATACTTACGCTAATATTAGTTACCTAAAGTCTTAATTAATTTTTTATTTCTTAGCTACAAAAACAAAAGCCTTCAAAATAATTTTTTTCATTAAAGTACAAATTATATTCTGGCTTTTAGAAATCATACGGGTTATGTTGAACAAAATGGCTACAAAATGGCTATCTCTTAACTTTGATTGAATGTGTTTGGGGAAATGGTGGGCGTGAGAGGGGTTTTTTTTGCCCTTCAATCACTTTTGACTATTAAAAAGGGCACTAGCCCTTTCAATTTCCGATCAAATGAACCCTTTTTGAAGTTTCTACAACATCGCTTTCTATAAAAACCTTATATGTCCGCAGGGCATAACTTACAACCATTGCCCTGAGGGCTGTGGGGGGGGGTGTCATCCTCAAAGACATAATTTTAGGAACTTTCAACTACGTTGAAAAAAATGGCTATCTCAAAATTTTGATTGTATGTGTTTGGGGAAGTGGTGGGCCCGAGGGGGGATAATTGCCCTCCATTCATTTCAACTATTAAAAAGGGCAATAGCCATTTCAATTTCCAATCGAAAGAGCCCTTTTTGAAGTTTCTATGACAACGCTTTCTATAAGAACCTTATATGTCCCCAGGGCATAACTTACAACCCTTGCCATGAGGGCTTTGGGGGGGGCGGGTGTTATCCTTAAAGACCTAATTTCCACAAGTTTCAACTACGTTGAACAAAATGGCTATCTACAAATTTTGATTGGATGTGTTTTGGGGAAAAGTTGGGCGTGAGAGGGGGGCTAGTTGCCCTCTAATCACTTTAAACTATCAAAAAGGGCACTAGCTTTTTGGATATCTGATCGAATGAGCCCTTTTTCAAGTTTCTACAACAAAGCTTTCAATAAAAACCTTATGTGCCCCCAGGGCATAACTTATAACCTTGCCCTAAAAACTGTGGGGATAGTGTCCTGCTCAAAGATATAATTCAAACTGTCTTGGAAAAAAAAATTTTCCAAGACAGTGGGGAAACATGGGGAAACTGAGGGTTCAGTTTCCCCATAACTTCGGGGTTTCCTAGATCATCTTAATACTTATGTTAGAAATTTGTAATTTACACTAGAAATGGCATCTGAAAATAAAATACCATTTTTGGATGTTCTTATTATTCGTCGTGCTTCTAATTTTGACTTAATTGTCTATAGAAAGCCAACACACGTCAATAGGTGTCTTAACTTTAATAAAAATCAGCCCCCACAAGTTAAAAGAGCAGTTGTTACGTCTCCTATTGACCGTGCCGTAAACATATGCTCCAATTCATACATAAAAGCAGAAATAAATTTTATCAAGGATATTCTTTTCGGCAACGGATACCCCATTACTTTTATAAATAATACAGTTAAACGTAGACTAAAAAGACCTTTTTGTAAAATCAATGATATTTCACAATGTGAGGCTCCGGAAAAACCCTCTAATATAATATATCTTCCGTACATCCCAAGTATCACCACAAAAAAAAAAATATTTGCACAAAAAACAATCTTTATTTATTTTTCCCTATTAGGCTTAAAATCATAAATTTTGTAAACCCTTTTAATGATAAATCAATAACTACTCACCAAAAAGGGGTTTCTCAACTAATATGCGGTAGTGGCACTTACTTCATTGGCAAAGCTAATCAGACTTCAGGAAAGTAGAAACACCCGCCTAAAGAAGGCATAAACAGAGCATTAATTGCAAATAATTCTAATAACTCCTTTGATTCTGCTTTAGCTAGCCATATATTTGATAATGCCAGCCACAAAATACTTTTTGAAAAATCTTCTCTCAGTAGTAGTGATTTGGGGATAAAACAGGTGATCCGGGAATCAATCAAAATTAGGCTCGAAATAAATAAACAAATTTCCCTAAATAGGGACTTAGGAGAATATTCACTGAATTCTTTATGATCAAATTTAATTGAAAATGATATAAAAAAGTATTTTATTAAACAAATTGATAATAGTAATTAACCCGTTAAAAGTGGCCTTTAAGACTAGCTTCTAAAAAAAGCAAGATTAGCTCTGAAAGGTTTCAGTTAATAATTTCATTTTATTTTGCTTGAATGAATTAATCCTCTCTCATCATTTTATTTATCATTCCTGGTTGAACTTGGTTGAAGTAAGGATGCTGGGGCTGTTTTAAAGGTTTTTAAAGAGCACTTTCAGTTTTAAACTTTGTATTTTAATGTGAGTTTATTTTTATACATATTTTTTCTTTAATGTTGTGCTGAAGACGGACGGCCCTTTGACATAGGGCCGAAATATTCACCGATTTAAATTGCACTGTCTTGGAAAAAATTTCCCTATTGTTTTTAAGTTGTGTTTGTTTGATATGGAAAGGCAGTGTGGTCTTCGTCAATATTTGTGAAAGATATAATTTCCAGAACTTTCAACTGCGTTGATAAGATAAGATAAGATAAGTTTTATTCTTCATTAAATACACATACAATATTACATGTTATTAATCCCTCAAAGGCTCATTGGTCTGTACAAAGAGGGACGACATATGAATTACATACTCAGAGATAAAAAACAAAAGAAAATTTAAAATGATCACTTACTCACATATGAAGGAGAAGAAAAGAAAATATAGATAAACTGGAAACTATAGAAAAAATTAGAATAAATAAACCAAATTTATTAATTATATTAAATAGACTCACAAAAAAAAAAAAAAAAAAAAAAAAAAAAAAAAAAAAAAAAAATTATTCAGTTTTATTCTTAACTAAATGGTCCTTAAGAATCCTCTTGAAAGTGCCAAACGAGTGGCATTTCTGTACTGAATAAGGCCGGGAGTTCCAAACCTTATGACAAGCGATGAGGGGATTGAAATCTGACCGCACAGTGGGAGTAGGAGGAATGCAGATATTATGTGACGAACGAAGGTTATATGGAGCTGAATCAGAAATAAACTGAGGAGTTTTTTGAAGAGATTTTGGAAGATTGCCATGAACAAAATGGCTATCTCAAAATTATGATTGGATGTGTTTGGAGAAATGGTGGGGTTGGAAGAGGTGTTTGTTGCCTTCCAATCACTTTCGACTATTAAAAAGGGCACTAGCCATTTCAATTTCCAATCGAATGAGCCCTTTTTGAAGTTTTTACGACAACGTTTTGTATAAAAAACCTTATATGCCCCCAGGACATAACTTACACCCCTTGCCCTGAGGGCTGCGGGGGGGGGGGTGTCCTCCTCAAAGACCGAATTTCCAGAACTTTCAACAACGTTGAACAAAATGGCTGTCTCAAAAATTTTGATTGGATATGTTTGGAGAAAAGTCGGGCGTGAGAGGGGGGTTAGTTGCCCTCCAATCACTTTCGACTATTAAAAAGGGCACTAGCCCTTTGAATTTCCCTTCGAATAAGCCTTTTTTGAAGTTTCTACGACAAAGCTTTCTATATAAACCTTTTATGATCCCAGGGCGTAACTTACAACCCTTGCCCTGAGGGCTGTGGGGGGAGTGTCCTCCTTAAAACATAATTTCTGTCTGGAAATGAACTATGTTGGACAAAATTGTTATCTCTAAATTTGGATTGGATGTGTTCGGGGAAATGTGGGAGTTGAAGGGGTGTTAGGTGCCTTCCTATTCCTTCCGATTATTAATAAAGGCATTAGACATTCCAGTCTCCAATCGAATGCGTCCGTTTCAAATTTTTTACGGCGACTCCTTTGATACGAAGTGCCCTGGCCAAAACCAAAAAAAAAAAAAAATAATACATTGTGCCAACATCGTTCTTTACTTAGGCAGCGGTAATAAGCTGCCTATGATTAACTTTTTTTTGTGCTGAAATGGCCTCTGGGTCCTGGTTTTCAGAATGATTTAAAGAATAGAAATATCTTTGTATCCAACAGTTGTGATTGATATTGGGTAGTCTTACAAGTTATTCGTGTTCGAAGTGTATAAGTTAAAATAAGAGGAGGGGTTAGGATACTCCCTCCCTCTCAAAGATGAAAAATTCTGCAGAATAGTTAATAAAACCATTTTTATCAAAATTTTGATTAGACCAGTTTTGGGAAAAAAGGACCCAGCAGGGAGGCTAGCTGCCCTCCAGCCTTTTTGATTGCTTAAAAAGGCACTAGAAATTTTGATTTCTGATCAAATGAGCCCTCTCCCAATATTCTATGATCATTGGTTTGATACAATGGTTGGTTTGGTTTGAAAACAAAAACAAGTAAATACAAATCCATGATCAAGATTTCTTGACATTTTGTGGTTGTTTTCCCTTTTTTTTCTAAAATTGGGTAAATTTTCACTTACTTGTAACTTTTAATGAGTAATATTAAACTTACCGAACTTTATATAATATGAAGCACCAAACACATTTGATTCTTCTGATGCATCTATTGTTATCAAAACTCTTGTTTTTAGAGTTTTGGTTGCTATTGAGCAGTGTTGATCAGTGCTTACAGTTTGTTACTGCAAACTGTTAGATTATAGGAATGTTTTTGCCTTTTTCCTTTGCAAGCAAACTTCTGCTTGGTTATGATGGGGAAGGAGCAGCTCTTGGGAGGTAAAACTGCTGATGGAACTACTGTTTAGCGCCCGTATTCGAGCTAGGAAGATTAAGGCTGGTTAAACCAAGCAGAAGTTAAACTTGAAGAAAGATAGGTCTCCTTATCTCCCATATGAAAATCTCAAAATTCCCTCTGCTGGGAAATACTGAATTTCTGGGGTTTATATACCTAAGGTCTCCAGTTGTTGTACAGGGACAGAACTTAAAAACAAAAATACTATTGTATCATTATTTTGGCTGACAAATTTGGATGCTTTGAATTGTACATATTAGGAGTTTCAGAAACTCATATCCCAGGGGTAGGAAATATGAAATTAGGTGATGTAGAATTTGTTTACTCAGGCAGGAAGGATGGGGTACATGAACAGGAAGTAAGGCTCCTGGTGAATAAGGTAGCTGCTAAGTCCTGTTTATGTTGGGAAGGTATTAATAATAGAATGATAGTTGGTTGTGACTTAAAAATGCAGAGTGTCAGTCATAGTAGTATATGCCCCTGGAGAACTAACTGGCAGAGATAGTAGTAACTGAGATGAATTTTACTTACAGTTACAGGAGCAAATAGACAGGGTCCCAGGTAGAAATATGAGGTTTTTGCTGGGAGATTTTAACGCCCAGGTCGGTAGAAATAGAGATAGATGGTATCCTCGCCTAGGTAAATTTGGTGTAGGAAAAGAAAACAGTAATGGATACAGAATTTGCAATTTTGTAGGTATAACCATCTAGTTATAACCAATACGGTGTTTGGTCATAAAATGGCTCATAAGTTAACATGGTATTCACGTAATGGTAAGACAGCAAACCTTATTGATTATGTTATAGTAAACCGAAGACTGGCAGGATCAAAACAAGATACTAGGGTATATAGGAGTGCCGTTATTGATGTTAAAAGTAAAGATCACCATCTGGTAGTGTCAAGGGTTAATTTAAAGCTGAAATATCGGGAGTGTAACTATCTCCTTGGAAGTTATGATGTTGGTAGACTCCAGGATGAGAATTTGAGAGAAAGGGTCCAAAACAGGGTCCCAGGTGTTGAAAAAATATAAATGTTTTTACTTTTATAACTTTAATAAATCAAATAATATTAACATTTTGATTACTAAATATCAGAATATGTATATTAAACTGACAATTCACATTTATTTGTATTTTTTTCAGTAAAGTGAAAATTATATTCTGGCCTTGGGAAGCCATAGGGGTTTTAAGCCCTACTCACGTTAATTTCTGCTCGTTTTGAGTTTGGCTCGATTATTTATTGTAATTTCTGTTTGTTTTGGGTTTCATTTATTTATCGATGCTGTTTTGTGGTAGTTTCACCCTTGGTAGAGTATTTGATTCTGTTTTTTGATCATTTTTGGTTTAATGGAGTTTACTTTTGTTTGAAAAACTTATTTTGTGGAAAAAGTTCTTTTTAATTAATTTGTGTTCGTTTTATATTGACATAGCCTTTTTCAGGGAAAAAGAAAATAATTCTTTAAACCTTTTTGTTTTTTTTAAGACTTTATAGTTTGGCCTGTTATTTTTATGCTGGAGAAAAATTTTCAGCAATTTTTAACAACATACACCCTTTTAAAAATCTGGACACAAGTAGTAGTGTTTAATTTTGTTTCATACCTCCTCTAGTTGACCTGAAATAGAAAACTTGATACCATTCCCCAAAAAAAAATCTGTTTACTTTCTTTTATAGCTTGGATACACTTAAGCTATTTTGATTTGGTTAAATTTTAAGAGCAGAAGTACCCCCGAAAGTTTGAACATAACCCTTACTTCGTATTTTAATGTAAGTTTGTTTTTATATATATTTTTTCTTTAAATGTTGTGCTGAAGACGGCCCTTGGACATAGGGCCGAAATATTCACCGATTTAAATTGCACTGTCTTGGAAAAAATTTCCCTATTGTGTCCAGCGACTTACCCTCAGTCGCTCTTGGGTTACTGCTGAGATGCATTATTGGGAATTAGCATTAACAGTGCTTTATGATTTAATCTTAAGGCAACATTTAGTTTTTAAACATAATGGGCAAATGGGAGGGGGAATAATTGCCCTCCAATCACTTTCGATCATTAAAAAGGGCATTAGCCCTTTATATTTTCAATCGAATGAGCCCTTTTCGAAATTCCTAAGACAACTCCTTTGATACGAAATGCCCTGGTCTAAAAAAAAAAAATAATAATAATACGTTGTATCCATATCAATCTTTACTATAAAAATTTCAAACCTTCAAATCACTTCCGACTATTAAAAAGGGCACTAGACCTTTCAATTTCCAATCGAATGATTCCTTTTTGAGTTTCTACGACAACGCTTTCTATAAAAATCATATATGCCCCCAGGGCATAACTGACAACTCTTACCCTGAGGTCTGTGAGGGGGTTGTCATCTCAAAGACTCAATTTTCAGAACTTTCAACTACTTTGAACAAAATGGCTATCTCCAAATTTTTATTGGATGTGTTTGGGGAAATGGTGCGCGTGAGAGGGGTTTTAGTTGCCTTCCAATAACTTTCGACTTTTAAAAAGGGCACAAGCCAATCAAATTTCCATTCGAATGAGCCCTTTTAGAAGTTTCTACGACAACTCCTTCGGTACGAAGTGCCCTGGAATAAGACCAAGAAACCAAAAAAAAAAAAAAAAAAAATAATACATTGTGCCAACATCGTTCTTTACTAAGGCAGCGCGATAGCGGAACAGGGCTACACTTCGTGTTAAGGAAAGAATAAAAGAAAGATGGGCAGAGCATTTTGAGAATTTGGGAAACTGGGATAGAGCTATAAGAAAAGATATAGAGGAAAATGGAAAAGTTTGTGACATCTTGGATGTGAGGTAAGAATTATTTTGTGAGGAAGAATTAGTGAGAGTTTTTATAGGATTAAAAAAAAATCTGACACAAGGTGCTAATAGTGTGGCAAGTGAGTTTCTTAAATATGATGGTTAGGCTATGAGGTTAGAAGTATGTTACTGAAGATTTTGAATATGATTTTTAAAAAGGGGAAGTACCTAGCGAATTTAGGAAAACCCAAATTAAACCCCTGTATAAGAAAGGTGAAAGTGAGTGTGGTAATTCTAGAGGCATTAGCCTGATTTCTGTAGGTAGCAAATTACTTAGTATGATGATACTTTATAGACTTAGAAATGCTGCAGACTAACTTTTGGGAAAAGAACAGTGTGGTTTCCGGACGGGTATAGAGATGATATGTCAAACAAATGTTCACTATTAAATTAATGATTGAGAAGTGCCTGACTCATCAAAGAACTTTAGTCCTTAGTTTTATATATTATGAGCACGTGTTCCATTTAGATGATAGAAGGGTTTTAGCGAAGATTTTATCCTTGTATGGTATTCATTAAAAAAAACTTTTTCCACAAAATAAGTTTTTCAAAGAAAAGTAAAGAACTCAATGAAACAAAAAATGAGCAAAAATAAAATAAAATAATCTACCAAGCGTGAAACTACCACAAATCAGCATCGATAAATAAGTGAAACCCGAAACGAACAAAAATTAAATAAATAACCGAGTCAAACTTAAAACGAGCAGAAATTAACATAAGTCGGGATCAAAACCCCCTATGCCTTCCCAAGGCCAGAACATAATTTGCACTTTACTGAAAAAAATATAAATGTTTTTACTTTTATATCTTTAATAAAACAAATAATATTAACATTTTGATTACTAAATATCAGTATATGTATATTAAACTGACAATGCACATTCATTTGTATTTTTTATGCAATTAAACTTGCATTAAGGCAAAAGTGTTAACTCTTCCTAGCAAAGAGGTTGTGTCTCGTGAAAAAATACTTTCAGGAAATTCGTAGCAAGCTTCCCTAGTCCTTTCTGAGGCTTCGCAATTTTTACAGTGTCTTTTCATACATGGCTTTTAATATCTTGGCAAATGAGTCCCACTATCTGGGTCCTCATGTCAGGCCTCATTCCTCTCATAGCTCATGATCCCACTGACTGGAGTACTGCCCCTAGACTATCCTACTCTCTGAAAAGTCATTACAAGGTAATTTAGGATTTTCTAATTTGCCATCTGAGAACTATATCCTAGAAATCTAGGAAGGATGCATAATTTTTTATCTCGTGAAATAAAGGGAAAATTTTACACTCTACAAATCAGATTAACTCTTATGCTCCATTTCTCAAACCTCATGCCGGATTTTTTCTTCCAAATCTTCATGTCTGTCTGTTACTGGGCTAAAGACCATTGATATGGGGATGGGGACTAGAAAAAGCAACAGCGATGCTCCACAACACAGCGACGTTTCTGTTACGTTTGGGTAAGGGCTCAATATTAGTGAATAAATTGGGACTTTGGTAGTGGCTAAGTAGGGAAGGCGGGACTTTGAAGCGGTAGGGAAACTGGACTAGGTACATAATTATTTCATATGGGCTCGACAAAATGAAGACAACTGCTGTGTTTCAGGGAGGTTTAGCATGTAGTTTCAAGGGAGAAGGCTTTTGCACCCTTGCGACGTACCTTGTCTTGGAAATTGCGTGTGCATTAAAGAGCAACCTGATCAGTTTTGTGCTTGTGTGCTGTTACTTCAAATAAAATGTATTTCTTTGCCTATTCTTCAAATGAACTAACAATGCTGCTTTTTTCTCAATCGATAGTCTCGGAATCATTTTCAATTGAGATTTTTTTTTTTTTTTTTTTTTTTTTTTTTTTTTTTTTATTATTATTATTACCAAGGTTGAATAGCTCAATAGACTTTTATGGGCTGCATGAAGTAGCCTACTCACAATTTTTCATGCATAATCAGTTATTTCAAGAAATGTGTAAAAATAATGCATTTGCATAACTAACTATCAGAGGCAACGCTGTAGCGTTGCCTATGGCAAAGGCCATACGGCTCCAATGTTTTATTATTTTTTTTTTCCCCAGAGGCACTTCATATGGAAGGGGTCGTCGTATAAGCTTCAAAAGGGGCTCATTCGATTGGAAATCGAGAGTTTTATTGCCCTTTTTAGTAGTCGAAAATGATTGGAGGTCAACTAGCTCCCCCCCCCTCGCCCATCAGTCCCCCAAACACATCCAATCAAAATTTTGAGATAGCCATTTTGTTCAGCGTAGTTGATTTCCAGATAGAAAATATATTTTTGAGGAGGATACTCCCCCACAACCCTCAGGGCAAGGATTTTAAGTTATGCCCTTGGGGTATATAAGGTTTTTATAGAAGGCGTTGTCGTAGAAACTTCAAAACAGGCTCATTCGATTGGAAATTAAAGAGCTAGTGCCCTTTTTAATAGTCAAAAGTGATTGGAGTGTAACTATCCCCCCCCCCACCCCCACGCCCATCATTTCTCCAAACACATCCAATAACAATTTTGAGATAGCCGTTTTGTTCAGCGTAGTTGATTTCCACATAGAAATATATTTTTGAGGAGGACATTCCCCCATAGCCCTCAGGGCAAGGGTTTTAAGTTATGCCCTGGGGGCAAATAAGGTTTGTTTAGAAGGCGTTGTCGTAGAAACTTCAAAGCAGTCTCATTCGATCGGAAATTAAAGGCCTAGTGCCCTTTTTAAAAGTCTAAAATGATTGGAGTCCAACTAGCCCCCCCCCCACGCCCCTCATTGCCCCAAACACAGCCAATCAAAATTTTGAGATAAGAATTTTGTTCATCGTACTTGATTTACAGATAGAAAAGGTTTTTTTGAGTATGACACTTCCCCACAACCCTCAGGGCAAGGGTTTTAAGGTACGCCCTGGGGGCATATAAGGTTTTTATAGAAGGTGTTGTCGTAGAAACTTCAAAACAGGCTCATTCGATTTGAAATTAAAGGGTTAGTGCCCTTTTTAATAGTCAAAAGTGATTGGAGGGTAACTAGCCCCCCCCACGCCCATCATTCCCCCAAACACATCCAATCGAAATTTTGAGATAGCCTTTTAGTTCAGCGTAATTGATTTCCATATAGAAAATATGCTTTTGAGGAGGATATTCCCCCAGAACCTTCAGGGCAAGGGTTTTAAGATATGCCCTGGGGGCATATAAGATTTTTATAGAAGGCGTTATCGTAGAAACTTCAAAATAGGCTCATTCGATTGAAAATTAAAGGGCTAGTGCCCTTTTTAATAGTCGAAAGTGATTGGAGGGCAACTAGCCCCTCCCCCCCCCACGCCCATCATTTCCCAAAACACATCCAATCAAACTTTTGAGATAGCCATTTTGTTCAGTGTAGTTGATTTCCAGATAGAAAATATGTTTTTAAGGAGGTCACTCCCCCACAACCCTCAGGGCAAGAGTTTTCAGTTATGCCCTGGGGGCATATAAGGTTTTTATAGAAGGCGTTGTCGTAGAAACTTCAAAACAGGCACATTCAATTGGAAATTCAAAGGGCTAGTGTCCTTTTTAATAGTCGAAAGTGATTAGAGGGCAACTAGCCCTCCCCCACGCCCATCATTCCCCCAAACACATCCAATCAAAATTTTGAGATAGCCATTTTGTTCAGCGTAGTTGATTTCCAGATAGAAAATATGTTTTTGAGGAGGACAATCCCCCACAACCCTCAGGGCAAGGGTTTTAAGTTATGTTATGGGGGCATATAAGGTTTTTAATGAAGGCGGCGTCGTATAAACTTCAAAAAAGGCTCGTTCGATTAGAAATTCCGAGGGCTAGTGCCCTTTTTAATAGTCGAAAGTGATTTGAGGGCAACTAACCCCCCTCTCACGTCCACCTTTTGCCCAAACACATCTAATCAAAATTTTAAGACAGCCATTTTATTAAACGTAGTTTTAAGATCTGGAAATTAGGTCTTTGAGGATTGCAACTCCCCCAAAGCCCTCAGAGCAAGGGTTGTAATTTAAGGATTCTCCGAAACCTTTAAGTTATTTCTTATGGAAGGGATGCTTATATAAACTTTAGAGATTGCTCATTTGATTGAAAATTTAAAGTTCTTGTTCACTTTTTAAGAGCCAAAAGAGATTGAAGGGCAAATAGCCCCTCTCCCTCCTCCACGCCCTAAATGCATCAGATAAAAATTTTGAGATAGACATTTTGTTAAAATAGTTCAAAGTTCTGATAACAAAAAACTCCGGCGTCGACGCAGGCCACCAGGGCCCATGGAGTAGGCGTTGTAAGTTATGCCCTGGGGCATAACTTATAAAGGGGGGTTAATAACTTATGGGAAGGGGTTTTGTATGGGAAGAACACATAGGACATCTATTATAATTATCCAATTATAAGGTTAAAATACATACTCTGTGATAGATGCAAAATTGCTTTGGCACACAAATTCTTATTAGGGTAAATTCCAAACAGCCGTGATCACTTTGTTTCAGAAAGTGAAACGGTCTAAACCCCATTATTGGAGCTATTTTTTCAATCCATCATTATTGTTAATCGCTGTCCAAAAGTTATGCAACCGGTCTATTGTTCATATATAAGAATTTTATCAAAGAGGTAAACGTATAGACTCTGATAAAAGCCTCATTCGATTTAAATTGAAAGTTCTAGATTCGTTTTTTAAAGTCAAGAATAATCTGACAGTAAGCACCCCCCCCCCCCATGACATAAAGACTTGAAACTTTTTGTAATAAAAAAGGAACAAAAATTAATTTAAAAATAATTTCCGAAAAATAAGTTTTTCAAAGAAAATTAAAGGCCATTTTAAAATTAAGCTCGGTATGTAAAAATACCTGTTAAAATTCAAACTCAAAACGACTAGAAATTACTATTAAAGAGTAAATGAACCCCAAAACTAACAGAAATTAAATAAACAATCATAGCAAAAAACATACAACAAGTGATAATATAAATGAATAAATAGATCTTAAAGCGAGTAATGCGTAGATTGAATATGAAAATCAAGCTTAAAACAAAAACAAATATTTGCTATTAAAGTATAAATAAAACTTAAAACGAACAGAAATTAGATAAACAGTCAATGCGAACAAACATACAATATATATTAATGTAAATGAATAAATAAATCTTA
This sequence comes from Artemia sp. Qi Xiang Cuo, assembly GCF_049724085.1. Taxonomy (NCBI): domain Eukaryota; kingdom Metazoa; phylum Arthropoda; class Branchiopoda; order Anostraca; family Artemiidae; genus Artemia; species Artemia sp. Qi Xiang Cuo. The sequence continues at coordinate 42,698,565 of NC_142805.1, forward strand.
AAACGAGTGAAACTTAAATTGAATATGCAATTCAAGTTTGAATCGAATAAAAATAACTACAAACAAGGGTTTGGGTATCGTCTCACTGCAGAAGCCTAAAACCTACTGCGTTAATGGCGCTTTACTGAAAACGAATTATATTACAAATGTTTTCTTTTGTACTTAATATTGAAAATAAATATTAAAATTACAGTAAAATTTTGAACTGATCAGCTTTTAGCAATTAATATCATTATGCATCAAATATTCAGTTGAATTTATTAGTTCTTTTCAAGATTGGTCAAGACAAATATTACAAGCAAAATTTGGATACTGCCCCCTTCTTTAACTGTAAAAATCTAAAGCCTTCTGCGTCATTGGTGCTTCACTCAAAACGAATTACTCGTATATTACAAATTTATTATTTTCCAGTTCTTACAGCTTTGAAAATGAAAATAAAAATTACAGTGAAAAAAATCTTGAACTGATGGATCTTTCAACAATTAATATCATTATATATCTAATATTCAATTTGATTTTGTTTATGCTTTCAAAGACCGTTTAAGACTCATATAGTTTTGCCATTTTTTTTTTAACTCTGCCAGTTTCTGTAACTAATCGTGTTAGTTGGCTTTGTAAGTATTCCATGGCTTCTAAGCATTCTATTTGAGCGGAAAACTCCACCTTAAACTTTGTGGAACATACATTTTCTTGCATGAAACACCAAAATATAATAAAATGTCAAGTTTCGGAATGTTCCACCACTCGCAAGCAAGTGCCATTGGTATTTTTGAATCCGCATGGTCAATTTAGGGGGTGGAGGGTAGGCTAATTCTCGTAGCAGCCCCATTCCGTCGCGGTATGGTTCACATTTTCAGCACCTGGCGTCCGGACTATCATATAATCTACCAAGCATACAACTACCCCAAATCAGTATCAATAAATAAATGAAACCCAAAACGAACAAAAATTAAAATAAACATTAGAGTCAAACTCAAAACGAGCATAAATTAATGTGAGTAGGGTTCAAAACCCGTATGCTTTCTAAAAGCCAGAATATAATTTGTACTTTACTGAAAAAAAATTCAAATGAGTTTACTGAAAAAAATTGTGCATTGACAATTTAATATACCTATGCTGATATTTATTCCCTAAAATCTTAATTAATTTTTGATTCCTTAAAGTTACAAAAGTGAAAATATTTCAAAGAATTGTTTTCAGTAAAGCGCCAATGACTCAGTAGGTTTTAGGCTTCTGCAGTGAGACGATACCCAAACTCTTGTTTGTAGTTATTTTTATTCGATTCAAACTTGATTTGAATATTTAATTTAAGTTTCACTCGTTTCAAGAATTATTTATTCATTTGCATTCATATATATTGCATGTTTGTTTGCACTGATTGTTTATTTAATTTTTGTTTGATTTAAGTTTCGTTTATTCTTTAATAGCAAAATACTTGTTTTCATTTTAAGCTTGATTTTCATATTCAATCTAAGCGTGACTCGTTTTAAGATCTATTTATTCATTTATTTTATTACTTGTTATATCTTTTTGCTATGATTGTTTATTTAATTTCTGTTCGTTTTTGGGTTTCATTTATTCTTTAACAGTAATTTCTGGTCGTTTTGAGTTTGAATTTTAACAGGTATTTGTATCTCCTGAGCTTAAGTTTAAAATGGACTTTACTTTTCTTTGAAAAACTTATTTTTCGGAAAGTTTTTTTTTAATTAATTTAATTTAAAGGACATATTTTGTTTTAAACAAGTAGGGTGAATTGGGGAAAGTCTGACACTATAACATTTTTTTTTTATGTTAAATTGACTAAAATTACTGTGTATATAACCCATCACCAGGTCTCGAAGTTGGTGTAGTTTGCTGTGTTGCACTTACCCCAGCTTTGGGGGAAGCGAGACGCACCCTACTAGCTTTTTTCAACAATATGCCAAAACTAAGTTAACTTCACCATCTTAAAGGGGATAGAGGAGTCACTACAAGTCCAAAAGAAAACAATTTTTCTGTTAATTTGACGGGCATCAACAGGCCAGACCACACTTTTTTCTGCCAGTGTGGGTAACTCCAACAATGTCAGACTTACCCAACTTGATAACATTACAAATATCTTAGCCAAGGTGCACAAATCACTGAATTTAAATGATTGCTTGTATTTTAGTAAAGAAAAACATATCACACAAATCATGGTTTGACTTCAGATACAAAAAATGACTCATAGCTGTTGTAGCTTACGTGTATGGGCATAACACAAAGATCTACTGACTCTTGCTAGTGACAGCCTTGTATGACAAAATGACCTGAGGGATTTGGGGTATTTCAAATGGCCTGGTTCCCACTGACTTGACTGGTCCTGCAAAAATGTATTTGTCATCCACAGTATCAATATCATCCTTCTTTGGCCAATTGAATGAGTAGGTGGCAAGGCTCAAGCAGTGAAGAAACTTGAGCTTGACTTTCCCCTCGTCAGGAAAGTCTAGAACCCTTCCTATATACCAACCATGTTCGTCATTCCTGGCATCGTATCTAACTACATAGTACTCATTCAGCTTGGGAACAATCTTTTGTTTACTGGGTGTGTCCTTGAAATCACTGTCACTTTCTTGAATAGTATCTTGAATACTCTGATCATCCTCATCACAGCCTAATTCAAGGCTGATGTTTGATTTGCCATCACTCGAGTCTCTATTTGCTTTCCTCTTAGAAAGAATTTTTTTTTCGATTTCACACCCTTCCCATCTGAACTTTCTTCTTCCCTTTGTCTTTTGCTTTTAAATTTTCTCCCCTCTCAAGCGCCTCTTGATGTTATTTGATGTTATCACTTCTGCCTCTCTTGCAATTTACTTCTGTTTTTCTATTCCTGAAACTGATGGTTGGTCGGGCTGCTTGATTGAGTCAAGAAGAATCTCTTCAAAAGTTTTTTATTGGTTACCTGGACTAACGGCAACAGAAACGGTAATTTTTTTCTAGTTCGGTGTTGACAGTGGTTGTGACTTTAGGTGTGCCTGCCTTTTCCTCTTGTTTCTTTTTCATTTGTGCATAACATCTCAACTTGGCAGGTTCAAACTTGTTATGGTCAATTACGGATGGGCTTACTCTCATTGGAACACTCAGATCGAAGATTCCAGTTGCTTTGAACGACTTTTCGATCAGACTAGGAGTGAGATAGGTGTCCCATACCTTCGATAAGAGACATACAAAATTCTTCTTTGACAGAATGTTGCCAGGGTGATCCCTCTGCCATTGCACGAGATCATAAGACACTTTCATTTCCTTGAAAACTACTTTATCGAGAGGTTGAAGCATGTCGGATGAATGTGGAGGTAGCTTGAGAATTGAGTTTGACAAGAGCGAGAGAAAGATTAGAGCCATGTCCATCTAAGATGAGGAGTGCCTTTCCCTTTACACGAGGAAGAAATTGGAATTCAAACCAGTTCATAAAGAGATCAGACGTCTTGCACCCTTTCTTGGTAGATGAGTAAGATGCACCAGGGTAAGCTCCATCTACAGGTATCCAGGAGGTTCAGGTATTCTTTGCAGAAAAAACTAGTAGAAGTGGGAGTTTTCCTCCGTTTACACTGATACAAGCCAAGATAGTTGTACTTTCACGTCCATTACCACCTGTTCTACGAGTGGCTGGTGAGCCTTTGGTTCCAACTTTCGTGTTGCCAGGATCTCTGCACCGGCACTTAACCGGCACTTGGGTTTGTCAAGAATATCCATTGTCCTGGCAGGTTCATGCAAAAACCCCTAAAAACCATACATTTATGAAGGGGTTAGATTGCTGCAAAAGTATTTTGTTTTCTAGTCTTTGGTTTCTTTAGTGAAATTTTGTTTCAGCACTTGAACCCCACCCACCAGTCATAACCAGGCTGGTTGTCATTAAATCTTGTTTGAACTTTGTTCTTGATGAGATAGTCTTGGACGTGATCAAGAAATTCCTGCTTGCTGAGACCTATGCCCCACTTTTCAAGTATTTGGAGACCCTGAGCCATATCCTTTACTATTTCAGCAGGAATTTCTTTGCTTCTCCCTCCACCCTAAACTGGCTTTTTGAATTGTGTCTTCTTCATGAGACGGTCATGCAAGGTAGTGCGCGGTATCTGAAAAACTCTGGAAGTCTGTAGCATAGGCAGTCTCTTTGAAGATATCTCTGCTAGTGCGTTTTGTAGCTGAGTTGCATCATATGTTCCTCCAACCCCGCAATGTGTTTTCGGAACATAATTACTAGACATCTAGAAAAGACCAAGGAATTATGAATGAATGGATGAATTTATTTGAAAACCTGTCACAAGTAAAGTTTAAGACGGAAAAACAATGAAAACGGAGAAAGATAAACGAGAGCTTGCATAGAACTACAATACGTGAATGATCAACACAACACTACATTCCACTAAGTAAGTAGATTCATCTAAGGATGGTTACTGGCTTCAACCCTTATTATCTAAAGCTTATAATCTGTTCTACTATTTAAAATATCAATCTTTGATTAAAGGGGGTAAGTCTGACATCCCTGCCAAACTTCCCCCATAGGGGTAAGTCCGACTTGTCGGACTTTCCCCAGATGGGCTTTTTCGGGAGTAAGACCGACACCACTCTTATCTCTTCAACTAATAACATTAGCTTGTTTAAAAAGAAAAAACAGGAAGACACCCCTGGTCTTCTAGTTTATAAGAAATGAAAACAAATTCTCTATCTCACTTACTTTATAATCTGCACAAGTTAAAGTAGTTAGTTACCTGTGTTCCTAAAAAATCGCCCTCCAAAAAACTTTGAAAACCGCTTGACTGGAAGACGTGCTAACTCTGCTGGAAGTTGATGGCACTGTTGCCTACTACTACTAATATAGAAGAAAATATGAAAGCCTCCCACAGATACAACGGACCATAGACGAATTGGAGGTCGGTGTTGGACTTCCCCTGATTCACCCTAAACCAGTAATAAAGCAATGAAACCAGTATGAGACTCAGTAAAAAAAAAAAAAAAAAAAAAAAAAAAAAAAAAAAAAAAAAAAACTTGACCCTAATTACAACTCGTTATTATAGACAAGTGGCCTCAGGATCTGGTGCCTGTAGTTTACTTGGTTGGCCTACTATCTGGGATACTTCAAGCACTTACTTTGATATTGCAAAATAAGTTTAAACTTACTTGTATTCTCTGTTCTTATGGAGGCCAGAACAATGCATATACCAAGAGGCCCTCCCCTTGGCATATAGAAGTTCAAGAATTATTCTGACTGTCGTTATGTGTTTCTTTTATTGTCTTAATTTTGTTTTCCTTTTATTTATAGTGCCTTGGCAATAATTGGTGGTGTCGGATCGTTTGCTTTAGCAAAATATGACATTGATAAAAGGAGAAAGGAGGCTATGAAAGTTAGAGAAAGGATAAAGAAGTCAAACCAAGGAGAGTATACACCAGAGAGAAAGTTCTGAGAAGCTTACAACCTTTATTAGTTTGACTTACTAAGACTGTTCTTGGTGACAAAATGGCTCTTCCACAATTAAATGCTGCACAAATGCAACTAGTTCAGGAACTTGAAATTGAAATGATGAGTGACATGTATAATAGGATGACATCTGCTTGTCAGAAAAAGTGCATTCCTCCTAAATATAAAGATGCTGAGCTTGCAAAAGGTGAAGCAGTCTGTATAGATCGATGTGTAGCTAAATATTTAGATGTTCATGAGCGAGTGGGGAAAAAGTTAACTACATTATCCATGCAAGATACAGAGGCCATGAAAAACTTGCAAGGAGAAATGCCAAAGTCTTAGCTACTGTAATCAATTGTAGTAAAATAAATGGCTAAATTTCAGTTATTATGCTGTTGGAGTTTAAGTTTGAGCAAACCCTAGGCTGCATATCCGCTTAACTCTTGGTAAGATAAGATAAGAGTTGTTTCTAAAAAATGTCCATCACAAGCCTAGATGGGCCGAGTTTGCATTTTTGAGTTAATAAATAGAATAAAAAAAACAAATATAATATGGCTATTCTTGAAAAAAAAAAAAAATCAAAATGCCAAAGAGGTAAGTAAAATTGTAAAAACCAATTAAAACTTTCAGGGTTAAATGGGAATAAACAAAATTAAAACACAAGGACTTCTTTATTCTCGTGACAAAAAAAAATACAAAACATTATTTAGTTAAGAAAAAAGAGAATATAAAAGGAAGCTCAAAATTGGCAAAATAAACATTAAACAACTGTAAGACAAAAAGAGAGTTGGGGTGGGTAGGGATTCACTTATTGAACATTAACTGTGCAAAATGCAAGAATTTTTCTCCTTTCCTTGAGTGTGCCCCAATTGGCTCTCCAAACAAGGAGATATAAGGGACTTTACACTAATTGAAGATAATTCTTAGTCACCTTTTTTGGACTGCATCTATGCTGTCCAAGAATTTGTTGGAGATGCCAGGATGCTAAACAAGATATGTGTACTTGATGAATGAGTGTACAAATGCTAGGAAAATGCCCAAACAGTGCAATTTGTGACATCTATCTTTTTCAAGAAGGGAAAATGGGCTGTTTGTGTATTCTAAAATGTGATTAACATGGTGATTTTAATTTGCTTGAGGGACCATTATAAGTTGCTTGAGATGGCAACACCCAGTAATTTCACTCTGCTAACTGACATTTCAGGGGGAGGGGGTTGAGAAGGTAAAAGAAGGGGGTCTTAAGGAAATTAATTGTTAAAATGCTTCACTTTTAACTATTGGTTATTATCATTAAGTAACAGCATCACCTGCTATCTGCTCCAGGATATCCATTGGGCTGCTTTTGAAATGTGTCTGCAGGATAGATGGATACTCAACATATATAAATATATCCGGGAAATCGACACCAAGGCTGTTTATTAACACAAGAAATAAAATTGGGCCTAAGAAGTTTTCTGGAGCACAACATTACAAATTGAGAGGGGCTCAGTATATACATTTAGGTATTTGACAACTGGTGTCCTATTGAAAAGTAAGTACGCAATTATTTAAAATTAAAAGGATCAACTTGAAATTCATTAGAGCTTTTCTAGTATGTTACATATTGTGTCCATAAGGTGAACAAGATAGTGGAAGGTGGATATAGAGCTTAAATTTTTGAATTGGCTGTGGTCACCTTTACTTTCAACCATTCAGCTAAAAAACATTCGTATAATTTTAAGAAAGTGAGAATAAGTGTAATGGGACCGACATCATCAAGATATTGCTTGTTACCCTTCTTTTTCAGGGGAGTAATAAAACGTGATTTCCAACAATTTGGGAACTTAACGGAAGAGGTAATTTCATTAAAAAGTAAGGACGACGGTTTTGAAACACATCACACAACACGTCAGAATAGCTTTTAATTAGTTTAATTGGTATTTCTAGAATGTCTGGTAATTTTGGACTTTTCCAGATGTTAGAAATAACTTGGAATTTAGTGTAAAAAAAGATTTGAAATGATGATAGTTGCTGCGTTTGTTTATCACTGAAGAGCTTTCATATTTTAGATGAGTTGGCTGAGGCAAATTGGTCAGGTGAGTTATTCTAATGATGGAAAGTTCTGAGCAACTCACATGTATTGAAATGAATATCTAATGATTATGACAAGGCAAGAAATTAGAGAGTATTTGATTAAAATGCTGACTAGAAAGTTTTGAAATACCAACTATACGAATAAGCTTCAGTAGTTTGAGTATTAGTAATTTTGATGTCTTTCTAATCTTGTCTGAATGTTTTGTTTATTTTTTGCTCCTCGGCAATGCAATTAATTCTTTGCTGTTTTCACCGCCAATTACTCACAAAGCAGCCGACATGTTACAACAAATACATGGTAGGGTGCATCTTGACGCTTATTGGGCTTAGTTGAATTTGAAGGCAGCCTCAGGTGTTGCATAAAGTCAAGATCTGACAAATTAGCTGTTTTTTCGTTAATAAACACCCTAATTTTAAAGAAAATTTGAAATGAATATGTGCTGATTAATTTTGATACTTTAGATGAATTGATTCATGATCTTTGTAATTTCTAATATTTTGTCTTTTCTTTTTGTAAAAACAATGCGTTTTTTAATCGAGTTGATCTATTAAATGACATAGCTTCGGGTTGATGTACATAAGCGTTCCCACCCGATCAGCTTGGTGCGTTTTCATGAGTTTCTTTAGGCTTATTTGGGAGCCCAGAGCGAATTGTCAAGAAAAGAAACGCCAATAAAATTATTAAAGAAGAACCTCGTTTCGTCGTTCAAAAGAACTGTACAGTATCTTGGTGCAAAAACTGGGCATATACTGCAATGCCCTCTTGAATATTACGAAAGAAGTGACCATTGAAAGAGGGTGTTGTTAAAAGTCTTGTTGTTTCTCATCAAAGAAGTAGGGCCAAACCACAGTTTATTTAATTATCCAGTAAGTTTACCGCAGATGATTTCTGGCTCTTCATTCTCGGTGCGAACAAAAAGCTCCTCCCACTTATTTGTGCACTTATTGTCCACTTATTGGTGAGCCGGCCAAGTGGTTTTGTCAGTACTTTTTCCGTAGGTGATTATTCTTTGTCTACCCGTGAAAAGATCTAATGCCGCTCATGTTTATACGTTCTCTGGAGCACTCGCACCTCGGTCCGGGTTTTTATAATGGATGAGATAGGGAATGATCATACTGCTAATTATATAAACTGTGGGCCAAACCATCATGAGTAATATTAATAGCAAGCTTCACCAAATAGTAGCAGATTTCTGAAATATGATGTCTGGGAGTATGAACAAAACTGGTAACCAACAATGAAATATGTTCGAAGTTTATTTTGATGTAGCTCTGTTGGAATGCCTGTGTTGATTTATACCACTCAAGAACATGGAAACTTGGAAAGCCATGCAATTTTGTGGGGAATGCAGTAATTATTACAAAAGGCCATTTTATCTCTATTGTCCGCTGTGAAATTTTTGGCTATTAATTTTGGGAAATCTTTAGTTGAAAGGTCCAGTAACTATGCCGCAGGTGATGACATGACCACTAGTAGCCCCTGGGAAAAGGACTACAAGTTATAGAACTTGCCCACTGTTTAAATATAGTATTTGTTATTAGGAAACATTCACATTTTTCTGGGGTGGGGTGGGGTTTTTCTACGGGGAAAATTTTCCAGGGGTGAACTTTCCAGGATGAATTTTACGCGTGGAGAATTTGCCAGAATTCATATACGAAGTTATTTTTATTTGTCTTACTATCTCTTTGGCGAATCAATTTTACATGTGGAGATGTTCTGGGGGAATTTTCAGCAGAAATAGATTTGTCTGAGGGGCACTTCCGTGGGTGGGTTAATTTTCCACAGGACAAATTCTTCATGGGGGAATTTTCTGCGGTAGGAACTTTCAATTGGGGCTGGGGGCGGGAGATATCTGGGGGGAAATTTTCTACGGAAGGGGTTTTCTCTGGAATGATTTGAAAAACGATCAGAAAAAAAACAACAAATCTTCAAATGAAATTAGGCTAAGGAGGATTTTCCAGGCGCAATCATCCGCAGGACACTTTTTGGTGGTGGAGTATTTTACGCGGGAATAACTTTTCGGGGATATCTTTCACGGAGGGGAAGGCGGATTTTCCGGCATTACGATCAGATATGAAATTTTATAAATATTTTTTTTTTCAACTGAAAGACTAACATCAAAGCTTAAAATGAATAGAAACTATCCCGTATATGTGGATGCCACCCCCTCCTAAATACCTAGGTTTTTACGCTGAATTTTCACTTTTTTGTCCCAATGTTTTAAGAATGACTCCTAAAACATAAGGCCGTTTAATTAGAATAAGAGGTTTTTTTTTTAATTATTCAAAAACTTTAGCGTTAAGACCGTGGGATTGAGGAGTGACCATATACGGAATAATTTCTATTCGTTTTCAATTTTAATGTTGCTCCCTACCTTCAGTCGAAAAATAAAACTTGCTTTTTTAGTTTAATCATTTAATAATCCAAACCTTAAACGAACGGGAGTTAGTATGAATGAATTATGAAACCATGAACGGACAGGAACTATTAGTAATCATATCAAACATAAATGGCTCTGCTTAAAAGAAATTCTTTTATGGAGAATATTTTCTAAATTAATTTCTTCAGAAGCCTCTTTTTAATTTTCGTTTTTTACTGAATCCATGGACCGTTCTGATGAATTCATGGACCGTATCGCCTATGTTTTTTGTAAGTAATTTTAGGTTGTTTCTAAGTGAGGCATGTTTTTTCTCTTCTGAAAAAAGAAAACGTTGGTTTAATCTTCCGCCAATGAACCGCTTTCTGAGTCATCCAAGAGTGTTTTTTTTATTTTCCCTTTATAAATACAATACAGAAAAAAAATATACACTGAATGGTGTCTTATTCTAAACAATATATTCAAACAATTGAAAAATCCATCACTTTCAAATGCAAACTGCATTCTGCAAAGATAGTTCATTAGAAAAAAAGAAACTAATCACAATTTCTTGTCTTTTTGTGTCTCATTTTTTATATTATTCTTAGCTTGAAACTTCTTTTTGTTGAGTAGCAAAACACCAACTAACATAAGAGTCATACCCACAAACCATCGGATCCCGAAACTCTCGCCAAAAAGTGTGTACCCGATCAGTGCCTGGAATAGAAGAATAGAAAGAGTCTATGAGTTTCTCAGAAATCTGTAAAAGAAAGGGTCAGTCAAATTTGAAGATTGCCTAAGAAAATAAATATAATAGTTGGAACGTTGAGACAATCAACCGCAGTGTAAGCCTAGAACTCGTTCCAGATTTGTGAGATGGTTCGGGGTCTCTACTCTTTAATAAGCTCCTTCCTCCGTCCCTATCCCCGAAAGTGAAATCCTGCTTGCGCGGCCTCACGATGGACCTTTCATAAGTTTGCCTAGCCAGAACCTTTACTACAAAAGGCGCTTGAGGATGACCTTGACGAGTGGCATCCCTCGAGCGAATTACAGACTAGTAAACGACACAGCGTTGCGCTGGATTCAGATTGATGGATAATTCCTGTGGGTTTTGTTTGTTTTAGTGGGCTTTTTTGGGCTGAAAAGCCTCTTCCTATCTACGATATCTGTTATGAGCTACCTCCCCGTTGTAGTATAATATTTGTAGGTATGAATATATAATGAATTGGAGGTAATAGGCCTGAAATTGCTAGCGTAGGACGTCAACATAGGTTGATAGAGGGGTGTCCCCAAGTATGGAAAACCATATTGTGACCAGGATGGACTCAGGATTACACAAAGCTTCCTTTCAACTGAAGGTCCCAGGAACTTCTTGCTGTCCGGTTCTAGCGTCCCTCGGTATAAAAAAGTAAAGCATTGAGATGCTTTGACAAAAATATAAAAATATTGATTATGATGCAACTATTGACCTGCAAAAGCGTTAATGCAAACTTGAGGAATTACATAGTGGAAATCTAAAGCACTTAAATTAGATTACTTTTATAATTACAGTTTTAAATAAATAGTAACTTTTTCCGGTTTTGTTTTGTTCAATCATCTGTGAGTTCTTGTTGCCTTTCAAAGAGCATTAGAAGGGGAGGGGGTGGTCAACTGGAAGACAGACAACTTCTACAGTTTTAAAGAAAAGGCAACTATTTCAGTTTTAAAGAATAGGTAACTATTTCCGGTTTTAGATTGTTCAATCATCTGAGGACAGATTGTCATAAATATTATTAGAACATCCATTATGCATACGACATGTCCGCCCTTCCTCAATTGTTTTGTGAATGTTCTAGAAATGGATACATATATTGTGATAATTAATGTGACTCGGTCTATATCTCCCCCAAATTTTTGAACCCAAACCTTAACAGGACTTTTAGTAGAATATGTATTATGAGTATGACAGGACCCATACCCCAGTTTAAAATATTTGTTGTGGTTGTGATCAAGAAATGGATAAACACGGTATCGTAATGAATATGACATTGCTCCATACCCCCTCCCCCCGTTTAAAAAACGTCTCGAAGTTAAAACTAACCTCACATATCACCTTATGGATTAAAAATTAAATGATAGGCTCTCAATACAGATTGTCATTAAATTAGTAGTACACCCATTATGGATACGACAGCTCCGACCTTCCTCAATTTTTTTTGTGAATATTCTAGAAATGAATACATCCATTATCATTATTAATGTGACCCGATCTATATCTCCCCCCAACTCTGCCCAAATTTTTGAACCTAATCCTTAACATGATTATTAGTAGAATATGTATTATGAGTATGATAGGGTCCATACCTCCATTTAAAATATTCTTTTGTGGTTGTTAAAAATAAAATGATAGACACGGTATCGTAATGAATATGACATGGCTCCATACCCCCCCCCCCATTAAAAAAAACGTCTCCAAGTTAAATATAACCTCACATATCACCTTATGAATTAACTGTTAAATGATAGGCTCTCAGGACAGATTGTCATGAAATTTGGTAGTACACCCATTATGGACATGACAGGTCCGCCCTTCCTCAATTTTTTTTTGTGAATGTTCTAGAAATGAATACATTCATTATCATAATTAATATGACTCGGTTTATATCTCGATAAGGATTCTAGGAATTTTTCTCTAGCAATGGCAAGATTTCAAGCGGGGCCCTATCCTTATCTCAAGCGATGAGGTTACTACAAATTCTCCTTACAAAATACGCTTCTTGCTCTGTCTTACACAAAAAGTTCGATGAAAATAAATCTAGTAGTGAAGGATTATGGGTTTGATCCATAGTGGGTATACTATTGGAGCTATTACAAAAAGACGTATTCATTTCAGGCAATGATACGACAGCCCTTAGTTATTGATGGCACAACCTCCAAAGGTCCCAATGCCCCACACTCCGTCTCCCAGCTTTTTGGCCCCTCCTCCCCTTTTATACTTATTTTGAAGTTCAATTTTTGTTTTGAACTTCTTATAAATTTTTTTAACATAGAACAGCTTTTTCAACTTTTTTTTACATGTCAAAATGACTTGGAATATACTTAAACAAAAAATTCGCATTTAATGTTCTCGAAATACAGAATGAGAATGATATAGATATGTTAGTCATGATTTTTACTATTAGAAAAATAATGTTTGTAGTAACACTTCTATTTTTTACTTAGAATTTTTTGCACGAAAAATTGTCAATTTTTTCTTATTTATGCGGCTGTATCAATGGTACTCTGTGGTTTCTCGTAGACACTACGCGGCTGTCTCAGTGGTGCTCTATGGTTGGTTTTTGACACTACCTAGTTTAATGTATGAACTAAATCAGTAATTTTCGTACATTGGAAGGATAAACACTTGCATCATATTAAAAAAAGTGAAAATGAAATATTCAAAGAAAAGTGCGCACATGATAAAGTCGTTGCGTTGAATGCTGACAGACAAATATTTGAACTATGAAACAAGTATTAGTGGGGATCTCATTGGAAATGTATGCTTGCTTTATTATGGCAGTGATAGATTAAATTCACTTGGACTACCGAAACCATTCTACGTTGCTGATGGAGGATATGCGAGAGCGAGATATACAGAGATGATATCACTCAAGGTGAATGCCAACATAAAAATAATAGTTGATGAAGAGGGAAAATTTCTAGCTAATGGTTCTGGTAACACAGCTGATGGTTCTGGTAACACGTTACCCGTTTTTAGATCATATCGTCATCTTTCTGGTGTTAGCATTCAAATGAAAGCAAAGGGAAAAGAAAGGCCTACTGCTGCACTAATATCATAAATCATATCTTTTCTACGTGGCAGAAGTGATGCCAGGAGCCTGACATTAGATAGCGCACCAAGGGAAGCGGAAATGCGCCATCAGCGCATTTTCGCTGGGAGTTGTATTTGATGATGGTTGTTACTGGTTGTTACTTTTTTTATTCGTTTTCCCTTATTATTTGTTTTTGGAATTGATTTATTGATTTCGGTTGATTTAGGAAGTTATGTATGTAATCGCTACGTGTTAGCAAAAATTATTTTTTTTCCCTAGCGTAGAGATTTCTTATCATATTCAATAGCGACGAAGACCACACTGCCTTTCCATCATAAACAATAAGTAGAACAACAGGGAAATTTTTATACAAGACAGTGGAACGTTCCACTGTCTTGTATAAAAATTTCCCTGTTGTTCTACTTATTGTTTATTTCTAATTATGTTGGCTTGATTTTTTATATATTTGATGAAATAAACCTGAAACCTAAATTATATCTTGCAGGGATGAGTGCAAAAAAAAGGAATTCAGAGACAACGTTACCAGATAGGTGCAGACTTTGTGAATTTTGCTTTTCAGAATTCTAGAACTCAAAATTGGTAGGACTCAGTCTTAATTGACAGATTTCGGCACCATATTCCGAAATCTGAAACAGTGAAGCATTTTTCGACTGAGTACATGCGCTTTTGTGTTTTACATTTTCTGTTCTTAGTCTCTGGCTTGACAAGAAAGATATTTTCCTCAGTTCTCTGGTATGTCAGGGAATTAAATAAAAGCGGAAATTAAAGAACATCTAACAACAACAAAAAATACTTTTCAATATCTAAGGTGGTATTTTATGTTACTTACAACAGAACAATAGAAATTGTGATTAAAGAACTAAAAAAAGAAATAGGTACTCAGTATACTGGTCTTGCAATATAGATAAGTTATACAAAAACGTAGAAGTTAAAACGCGTTTGACAAAGATAACTAATAGATAGGATTTTCTAATGTATAACTAAAGAGAAGCATGATCCTTGAAGGTCATATCTCTCCAAAATGTCATTTAGGTAAGTGACATCAAATTTTACTTCTTTGTACAATGTTTTTATGACATTGCAATTCTAAGCTTCAAAAAGATGTAAATTCTTAAATTTAGTTATGAGAACAAAATGTTTCGTAGCTTTTAAAATATAAATTAGAACGACAAGAACTTCGCAAGGTCCTTCAACAGTTCCGATTGTTATTTTATTTGTGTTTTCCTTGTAATGAAATTCGGATTAGTTTTGTACATTTTTAGTCATATATTGTATAGATCTTCGACTAGTATTCAAGATCATTTTCAAAGTTAAACAAAGTTAAATAGCCCTCCTTCTATATTGCCCAAAATTTCCTCAAGAGTTTCATCTTCATTTTCATTGTCATTGGATGGTTTTTTGATGTCATACATGTCAATCGTAAATCTATTCAGCATAGCGGGTGTAGGATCAAAGCCCCTGCAGGACTTTGAATCTGAATCTGTGATTCCTGAATCTGTCAGTAGAAGTTGTCAGTAAACACTAGACTTCAATATTTTGAGTTTTTGTCATTGTTATTGTGAAGGCAAAATGACATGCGCAAAATCGGCGCAGTGCTAAAATTGCGCAATGCGCACCACCTGGCAACATAGGCCAGAATCTGGTCCAGAACTGCTACTTGTGTAAAAACAATGTAACAATAGACAGTGAAATCGCTGGCGAAATAAAAAGAGTATTGGCAGACAATATCACTAATGAGTATAAAAATAAATTGATGTAAAAGAAAGCGCATGAGAACATTATTACTACCATTGATTATATACCAACAAATATAGTTAATGAAGCCAATAATAGCAAAGACGAAACGCATATTGAACCTGTAGCTGACACCACAATAAAAGTTGTGAATGATTCAAAATGGATTAATGATTATTCTGCTGTTTACGAACTAAGAGAAGAGAATATCTACACTATCAAGAGAGAACATGATGAATTATTTTACGAAACAGATTCAAAATGTCCAAAGTTGTTCAATGATATTAATAATGTATAATATATGTAACATATTTTTATGTTAATATTTTACAAATCGTTGTTT
Organism: Artemia sp. Qi Xiang Cuo; assembly: GCF_049724085.1. Taxonomy (NCBI): domain Eukaryota; kingdom Metazoa; phylum Arthropoda; class Branchiopoda; order Anostraca; family Artemiidae; genus Artemia; species Artemia sp. Qi Xiang Cuo. The sequence goes on from NC_142805.1 coordinate 42,714,300, forward strand.
CAATAAAAATATTTTATGCATTACTTTGCTATGTTTCCATTATTTTTAGAGTATGCTAGCAAATCGAACATTTTAGAATATTTAAATTTTCTTTTTAATCTTTTCAGTTGATTGTTTCATTGGACTCGCTCAAATGGACCTCTGAACAGTCTATGCAAAATTAGATTGATTGAAGTCAACTTTGCAATGCTCAGTTTCTAAAAACCCAGCCTAAAATTTCCAAAAACCCAGTAGATTCTCCAAATTTCTTTCTAGCCTTTTCGGTTGATTGTTTCATTTGACTTGGTCAGGTGGACCTCTGAACAGTGTATGCAAAATCAGATTTATTGAAGTCAAATTTACTATGATCATACCAAAATCTTCCAATAACCCAGTAGATTCTCCAAATTTCTTTTTTATCTTTTCGGTTGATTGTTTTCATTGGACCTGGTCAAATGGACCTCTGAACAGTTAATGCAAAATCAGATTTATTGAAATCAACTTTACTATGATCATACTACCATTTTCCAAAAACCCAGTAGATTCTCCAAATTTCTTTTTATTCTTTTTGGTTGATTGTTTCATTGGACTTTGTCAAATGGGGATCTGAACAGTGTATGCAAAATCAAATCTATTGAAGTCAATTTTACTATGATCATACTAACATTTTCCAGAAACCCAGTAGATTCTTTAAATTTCTTGTTAATCTTTTCGGTTTATTATTTCATTGGACTTGGTCAAACGGCCCTCTGAACAGTGTGTGCAAAATTTATGAATCTTCCCCGCAATAAATTCTACGGGTTTTATGACTCCTCCCCGAATGAATTCAGATGGTTTTACGACTCCTCCCCCTAGCCATTGAAGAAAGAAACCAGCTGTGTAACTATTGGATTCAATGAACTCTTTCACAATCGATTTTTCTGGCGTTGAATGTTAGTTGCGCAATGAATTAAACCTATGGCACTTGGATTCTGTGGGAGTCAATGAACTACTACTTTCGCAATTGCGAAACAAGTCTTTTTATCCTTGAGCAAATGTATAAAAGTTTGATCAAGTACTTCTCTGCTTAAACACTAAATTAATAGCTTCCAAGATGATAGGACTATATGGCACAGAATTTATTGGTTTGAAAAAATCATCTCGCGGTTTTATATTTGAATGTGCATTTTTTTTATTGTCTATGGAACTCGAAGAAATTGACTGTTGTCATTGGAAAGTGAACTTTAACATGTTTGAGTATGATAAAGGTTTTTGGAGTACTACATTACAGACTGGGATTCTTAACAGAGTGATTACACCACATAATAAAAATGGTAAAGAACTGAGAACTGTTTTGGAAGAAGTCAGTGAAATATGCAATATTTCGGGGTTGAGGCACTGTACGTAAAGGGTACGGTACCTACAGATGAATTTTGATTCAAAACTCTTACCCTAGAATTCCACTTTTCAATTTAGAAGAATTTCAATGTCCTAGATTTGAAGGGGCTTATCACCGTCCCGAAGACGAGGTTAGGTTCTTCGCGCAGTGGATACCAAGGGACCTAACTGATCGCGATAAGTGCTTATGACACGGTAAAAACTATTCTATGTCATAGGATCCTCGTTTTTGGATCTTTAACAGTGAACTTTAAGTGTTTTTTTTTATGTAAATATGTGATTTCAAAAACATTCTTTTTTAATATGTTCTAGAAAATTTAAGCCTAAGCCATCTTTATTCTTTAGAATAGTTCTAGTTCATAAGTAAAATCCTAATCTAGGTATATCCCCCCTCCCTTCACCAGGAGTCTGATATAGATGAACAAGATATTTTTTTCTTCCAAAGCCAGAAAGGTGCCAACTAAATTTTTTTAAAAAGTCAGAGACATTTCAATGGGAATTTTCAGGATTTTATCTATATTTCAGGAGAACCCACTGTCATTTCAGCAACATGTTTCAGAGAGTCTGTTACAAGAAGCAATCACTCTGCAAGTTTCAAACTAAGCTATGATGAATGAAAATATTGAAATACAAATATCTTTTACTGTGATTGTAGCATCTGTAAAGGACGTTATCATGATTTCACCAATTCTTATGAGTCTAATGCAGCCAATTTAGAAATTGTGGACAGTAGAAATCATGATGAGAATGTGGAAGAGATGAGGACTAAAATATTTAATGAAATTTAAACATCTAGAATCGAGAGAACTTCATTTTAGATTGGTCAAGTAAGAAACTATTGGAAGAAAGGATACCCTTACCAACCCAAGAAAACTCGAAAGCACAACAAAGGTCTTGGAAAAGGAATTACAGTATACTAGAAAGGGATCATGAAGAGAAAAATAAAAGATCCTTTCTTCCAATAGTTTCTTACTTGACCAATCTAAAACTGAGTGTCTCTCCATTCTAGTTGTTTTTGTTTCATTCAATATTTTTATCGCCATCTCTTCCAGATTCTCTTCATGATTTCCCTGCCTACGTGTTCTAAATTAGCTGCATTAGACTCATAAGAACTGGTGAAATCATGATAATGGCCTTTACAGATGCTACAATCGCAGTAAAATGGTAATTCAGTATTTTCATTCATCATAGCTTAGTTTGAAACTTGCAAAGCGATTGCTTCTGGTAACAGACTCTCTGAGACATGTTACTGAAATGACAATGGGTTCTCCTGAAATATAGATAAAACCCAAAAAATTCCCATTGAAATGTCTCTGACTTTTTGAAAAAAATCAGTTGGCACTGTTCCGGCTTTGGAAAAAAAATATCCTATTCATCTATCTATGACTCCTGGTGAAGGGAGTGGGGGTAGTGTAGCATTTTACTTATGAACTAGAACTATTCTAAAGAATAAAGATAGGTTAAGCTTAAAGATATTTATTGCTTAAACATATTGTGGTAAAGTGGTTGTATGGTTGTTTGAGGGACGTTGTAGTTGATGCTTTAATTTCTCCCTTTATAGGGGAGATAAACTATGGCCCTAAGGTAATTAAACTTTGGTAGCGTGCCTTAGGCTATGACCTGAGTAATGAGGCGTACCAGCTGGGAATATTCGAAGGACTTAATTTAGATTGTAGAAAGGTTGGCTATAATACAATACTTGTATTTAGATAACATAGACCAGTACAGGGTTTGATAATATATATATATTCCGCTGGCGTTGGTGGTCCCCGGGAGACAACCAGTATCAGAAATATACAATAATATATAATACAAGAAGATACTTACACATACAATAATCCGACAATATTCCAAGGTATTTCTAATATCAACGGACCAGAGGTCAGTCCGGCATAAAATTAGTAGATCACGCTCCGTCCCCATAAAATGTATCTTTTATATATTTTATCAACGCTACCTTATAGTTGCCCACTGAAGCACATAGCTAGGAAGTGGTGAATTCTCAATTTCCTATTAAGCATACACATACCAGGATATGTTCCTTATCTTAATAAAAAGTGGTATTTCGAAACTTTTACTTGCTTCTTGGTGTTTTTTTTTATTAAAATCCCAAATTTGACTTAATTAGAAAGCGTCGCCACAATATTAAAAAAGAATTTGTTTTGAAAAAACACATATTTGCTTAAAAATAATGCTTAAAGTTCACTGTTAAAGATCCACAAACAAGGACACATGATGTAAAATAGTTTTTACTGTATCTTATGAGCTTATCGCGATCAGGTATGTCCTTTGGTATCCACTGCGTGAAAAACCTAATCTCGTCTTCGGGACGGTGATAAGGCTGTTCAAATTTAGGACATTTAAATTCTTCTAAATTGAAAAGTTGAATTCTAGTGTCGCAGTTTTGAATTAAAAATTTATCTTTAGGTACATTACCCTTCCCGTACAGTGCTTCAACCCCGAAAAATTGCATATTTCACCGACTTCTTCTTGAACAGCTCATTACCACTTTTATTAGGTGGTGTAATCACTCTGTCATAGAATTCCAGTTTGTTCATATGGTTTAATGTAGTACTCCACAAGATTTTATCATACTCAAACATATTATAGTTCACTTTACAATGATAACAGTCAATTTCTTCGAGTTCCATAGACAATAACAAAAATGCCCATTCAAATATAATTCCACAAGATGATTTTTTCAAACCTATAAATTATATGTCATATAGTCCTCTCATCTCGGAAGCTATTAATGTAGTATTTGAGCAGAGAAGTACTTAATCAAACTTTTATACCTTTGCTCTAAGTTAAAAATACTTTTTTCGCCATAGAGAAAGTAGTAGTTCATTGTGCAACTAGAAGTACTTCATCAAACTTTTATTCCTTTGCTCAAGGTAAAAAGACTTGTTTCGCAATAGAGAAATTAGTAGTTCATTGACCCCCACAGAATCCAAGTGACACAGGTTCAAATCATTGCGTAACTAACATTCAAGGCCAGAAAAATTGATTGTGCAAGCGTTCATTGGCTCCAATAGTTACACAGCTGGTTTCTTTTTTCTATGGCTAAGGGGAGGAGTCGTAAAACCATCTGAATTCATTGCGGGATAGAGTTATAAAAACCGGATTGCTGGCAGGAGTCATGAATTTTGCATACACTGTTCAGTGGCCCATTTGACCAAGTTTAATGAAACAGTCAACCGAAAAGATTAAAAAGAAATTTGGAGTACTGGGTTTTTGCAAAATGTTAGTATGATCATAGTAAAGTTGACTTCAATAAATCTGATTTTGCATACACTGTTCAGAGGCCCATCAGACCAAGTGCAATGAACCGAAAAGATTAAAAAGAAATTCGGAGAATCTACGGGGTTTTTGGAAAATGTTAGTATGATCATAGTAAATTTAACTTCAATAAATCTGATTTTGCATAGACTGTTCAGAGGTCCATTTGACCAAGTCCAATTAAACAATCAACTGAAAAGATTAAAAAGAAATTTAAATATTCTAAAATGTTCGTTTTGCTAGCGTACTCTAAAGATAATGGAAACATAGAAAAGTAATGAATAAAATATTTTTATTGAAATAACGATATGTAGAATATTATCATAAAAATATGTTACATGTACTATTTATACATTATTAATATCATTGAACAACTTTGGACATTTTGAATCTGTTCCATAAAACCATTCATCATGTTCTCTCTTGATAGTGTAGGTGTTCTCTTCTCTTAGTTCGTAACCAGTAGAATTCTCATCAATCCATTTTGAGTCATTCACAACTTTTACTGTGGTATCAGCTACAGGTTCAATATGTGTTTCGTCTTTGGTTTTAGTGGCTTTATTTACTATATCTGTTGCTGAATGATCAATGGTAATAATAATGTTATACGCGCTTTATTTTACATCAATTTGCTAGCGTGATCTAAAGATAATGGAAACATAGCAAAGTAATGAATAAAATATTTTTATCGAAATAACGATATGTAGAATATTAACATAAAAATATGTTACATGTACTATTTATACATTATTAATATCATTGAACAACTTTGGACATTTAGAATCTGTTCCATAAAACCATTCATCATGTTCTCTCTTGATAGTGTAGGTGTTCTCGTCTCTTAGTTCATAACCAGTAGAATTATCATCAATCCATTTTGAGTCATTCACAAGTTTTACTGTGGTATCAGCTACAGGTTCAATATGTGTTTCGTGTTTGGTATTAGTGGCTTTATTTACTATATCTGTTGCTTTATGATCAATGGTAATAATAATGTTATACGCGCTTTATTTTACATCAATTCATCTTTATATTCATAAGTGATACTGTCTGTCAATGCCCTTTTTATTTTACCAGCGATGTCACTGTCTACTATTACATTGTTTATACACAAGTAACAGTTCTGGCACGTAGACAAGATAAGGTTTATGATATAAGTGCAACAGTAGGCCTTTCTTTTTCGCTTTGTTTTCATTTGAATACTAACACCGGAAAGATGACGATAGGATCTATCAACGAGTAACGTGCTACTAGAACCATTCGCTAGAATTGTCCCTCTTCATAAACTATTATTTTTCTGTTTTCATTCTCTTTGAGTGATATCATCTCTGAATATCTCACTCTCGCATATCCTCCATCAGCAACGTTGAATGGTTCCAGTTGTCCATAAGAATTTAATCTCTCAGCGTCATGACAACGCAGGCATACATTACCAATAAGATCCCCACTAATACTTGTCTCATAGTTCAAATATTTGTCTTTAGCAGCATTCAACTTAACGATGACTTTATCATGTGTACACACTTTATTTGAATATTTCATCTTCGCTTTTTTTAATATAATTCAAGTGTTTATCCTTCCAATATACGAAAATTACTGATATAATACATACATCAAACTAGGTAGTGTTGATAACCAGCCTTAGAGTACCACCGAGACAACCGAGCAGTGTGTATGAGCAGCCACAGAAAAACCATTGATAAAGCCGCATAAATAAAAAAGTTGATAAATTTTTATAGTGCAAAAAATTCTAAGTAAAAAAAAGAAAATTGCTACTAAAAATATTATTTTTCTAATAGTAAAAATCACGACTAACATCTATATCATTCTTTTTTAAGTATATTCGATTTCATTTTAAGACATGTAAACAAAGTTGAAAAAATGTCTAGTTAAAAAAAAATAAGAAAAAGTTAAAAAAAATTAACTTAAAAAAGTATGAAAAAATAGGGGTAGGGACCAAAAAGCTAGGGAAGGGAGTGTAGGGGTTGGGTCATCGATGACTAAGGGCTGTTGTATCATTGCCTAAAACGTATACGACCTTTTGTAATCGCTCCAATAGTATACCCAATATGGGCGTCGTCAAATCCATAACCCCCTCACTAGTAGATTTCTTTTCATCGAACTTTTTGTGTAAAACAGAGCACGAGGTATATTTTGTATTTTGTAAGAAGAAATTGTAGTAACTCCATTGCTTGAGATAAGGATAGGGCAAGAGAAATATTCCTAGAATCCTTATGGATATATAGACCGAGTCATGTTCATTATGATAATGAATGTATTCATTTCTTGAACATTCACAAAAAGTTTGAGGAAGGGTGAACCTCTCGTATCCATAATGGGTATCCTACTAAATTTCATTACAATCTGTCTCGAGAGCCTATCATTTAATTGTTAATTCATAAGGTGATATGTAAGGTTCTTTTTAACTTCAAGACGTTTTTTTACTTTTTTTTAATGGGTGGGGTATGGGGCCATGTCATATTATTACGATACCGTGTCTATCCATTTATCGTTCACAGCCAGAAAAACAAATTGTAAATGGGGGTATTGGCCCTTCATACTCATAATACATATTCTACTAAAAGTCCTTTTAAGGTTTGGGTTCAAAAATTTTGGGGGGATTTGAGGGGGGATATATAGACCGAGTCATATTAATTATGATAATGCAAGTACTCATTTCCAGAACATTCACAAAAAAAATTAAGGAAGGCGGACCTATCGTATCCATAATGGGAATAGTTCTAAATTTAATGACAATCTCTCTTGAGAATCTATCAAAACTGTTAATTCATAAGATGATATGTGAGGTTTTTTAACTTCGAGACGTTTTTGTGACGATTTTTTTAAATGGAGGGGGGGTAGGGGGCCAAGTCATATTCATTACGATACCGTGTTTATCCATTTCTTGATCACAAACACAAAAGAAAATATTTTAAATGGGGGTTTGGATCTTGTTTTACTCATAATACGTATTCTTCTAAAAGTACTGTTATGGTAAGGGTTCAAAATCATGGGCAGAGTTGGGGGGAGTATAGACACTGCCATGTTAATAGTGAAAGTGGAAACATTCCTTTCTATGATGTTCACAAAAAAATGGAGGAGGGGCGGACCTGTCGTATCCATAATGGTTGTACTACTAATATTCATGACAATCTATCCTCAGGTGATTGAACAATCTAAAACCGGAAATAGTTACCTATTCTTTAAGACTAAAATAGCTACCTTTTCATTAAAACTGTAGTTGTCTGTCTTCCGGTTGACCACCCTCTCCCCTTCTATTGCTCTTTGAAAGACCTCTCAGATGATTGAACAATGCAAAACCGGGAATAGTTACATTTTCTTTAAAACTGTAATTATAAAAGCAATCTAATTTAAGTGCTTTAGATTTCGACTATGTAATTATCTTCTAATCGCTTGTCACTTTTAAGAGTTCGCAAGAGTGCCTTAGAGAATAGACTTGATAAAGTTCGTTCAACCTCAAGAGTGCCCTAAAGGATGGCCTTGACAAATGCCCTGGAAAGGTGCCAAGGAACCGGCCTCAAGCAAAGTATTATATAGATATCTACTTAAGAGGTAGCTGAGACCAGCCATTATTGGTAAATAAGACAAAGGTTGAAACACGGGATTTTACGAACTATTCCACAAATTATTCATTTTTGAGAAGGATTTGCTCCGCCCTCTCTTGCATTTTAATTTATACTTGGAGTAAAAATAATTTATGCTTTGAATCTACTATAGTTGTTGAGTAGAAAAAGACATGCTAACTATTGACATATCCTGGAAGCACAGCCGATTTAAGCACTAAAAGCAAGTTAATTGTATGAATAAAAAATATCAAAGCTACATCCCTTTAGAAAGCTACACCCCTTAAGTCATAGTTATCCGTTTGTGGTCTTTGTGCCAATACAAATGATGAAAACAAGCTGTAACTTTCTGACACACAATTGAGTTTTGAGTGCATTTGTCTGTTTCTGTTTTTTGAGCCTGATATTTGGAAACTGCAAATCATTTTTAGTCAACCGTTACATCAGAAACATTTATGAACTTGATTAGGCAATGTGGCTACTCAATGTCCTATAAATGTTATCGATACCATAAAAAGATAAGTATTTTTGGAATCATGTATTTAATCAGAACTGTGTTGGAATCACAATTGAAAAACCTCTGGTATCATCTGGCACCATCCTTTTGCAGAATTTTTTTCGTATTAGAAAGCTAAGTGATCTGCTTAAGGAGATCCATCATTTGATTCGTAAGATTCGGTGAGAATCTGTGTTTCAAAAAGGAGCCTGTCAAGTAAGAAGCTAAGAAAAGATTCTTCATTATAAGTACGGGGTTATAAAGAGCTTCAGTTCATTTTTTATAAATTCAGGCTTCCTCGTGAAAAGTCTAAATGTATTTTAAATCCGCTGATTCATTTAGTGGATAAAGTTACTTGGCCCCATCCAGGGGGGGAGGTTATGGGATTTGAACCCCACCTCGCGAAATGTTTGTCCAACTCTTAAAAACATGATAAAAATGTATATAAACAAATTTTTGATGTGTTTTTTAAATTTTTCTACTCCCCATAAAAATCCTTTGTACAACCCCCCCCCAAGAAAAAAATTCTGGATACGGTCCTGGTCAAGTACTGTAAAAAATCTTTTGGCCAATTCTTAACAAAAATACATTAATAGGACCTTTAATATTGAAAGGATACAACGAAACAAGTATGCAAAACGTTGTTTTTTTATATATATAATTTCAGAGGCGCAAATTCTTAGAATGCAAAGCAATGTAAATATATGACACTCTGAGATTTCTTGAGGACTTATTCCAAAATCCTAACTTGGATGCTAATATTGTTAATTCAGTAATAAAACGACATCTGTTTTTTTGTGTGGGCTTGTGTTTTTAGTAAAGCGCTACTTTTTGAAAATTCTACATGTATAAATAGATAGTACGAGTTAGTTTATTTGAGGAATTGAGGTATGTGTATAAATACACTAGCTTACCCGTCGTGAGTTGCTACAATCTTAAAAGAAAGCAAATTCAAGGAAAATTCCCCCCGTGGAAAATCTCCCCGGTAATTTCTTCCCTGTGAAAAATTCCCCCTACGTATTAATAAGGATTGTGTTTTTAAATTTTAAAAGCGCTAGGTTGAATACCAGATTTACAAAACTTTTGAATACCACGTTCAGAAATTTTGTAATTCTGGAAGCGTATTAGATGACAAAATTCAAAATTAACTTACCCGTTAATTGATTATCCGGAAAATGTGAATAATTTGACTGGAAGGAACTAACAATTATTTGTGTTGAGGGCTCTCTAATTCCAGTCACTGCAAAAGGTTTTAAAAGGGCCTTGGAGGAGGCGGGATTTATCCCTAAAACTTTGGCAAGAGTGTGCTCAACAACTTATTAAAATTCTTGGCGATTGGCGAACAATCGAGTAATGCGTAAAGGATACACACACATTTGATTTTATATGTATAGATGTTGCATAAGCTGTGAAATAATTTAGTTTGTTTTAGTCATCATGTTCGCTCTTTACTCCCATCAGAAAAGCCGTTGTTTTAAATAATTTAAAAAAGGCATTTTAAATATTTTTCTTTATAGCTTTAATAAACCCAAAATTATTAATACTATCAGGAATTAAAATAAGTATTTATAAACTGTCAATTCACACTCATCTGTTCTTTTCAGTAGTTTTGGTTATGGTGGTAACTTTTTTTATGAAATGAGAAATAAAACTCATACCTGGAAACTAAAATCGTTTTCAGGAGAGTCCAAATTACGTCCTGGTCTATAGAAGGCACAGGGGGCGTTATTCCTGCTCCTCTTCGTGGTAGTTTCTGTTTTTTTTTTGTTTTTTTTTTTTAAGTTAAGTTTGACTTGGTTATTAATTGTAGTTTTTGTTCGTTTTGGTTTTTTTATTAATAGTGATTTATGATTGTTTAAAAAAATATTAAAAATTGCTGAAAAATAATACGATATTATAGAATTATTCGACATCATATCAAAGATCTAATAAAAGAAAGCATGCCTTAAGAAATTGCAGATTTCTTTCATTTTAACTTGTATAACATAAAATACAGCGCGAACAATGCCAAAACCGGGGAAAAAATCTAAGAACTATTGAAAAGGACATTTCTTTAGCCTAAGAGGCATTACTGGCGTGCGATATAGCATTTGTCCCTAAGCACAAAAGCAGTCCATAAAAAATGAATTGTTATTACAGACTGTTGATTGAGTAAAACTAGCAACTATAGAGTATCGCATAGTCGCAAACCATCTTTCAGGGTGCTGGCCAACAGATTCTTTTATGGGTAGGGCTGCCTAATGCCTTAGAAAAGGCATTTCAAACACAAATTTTCAAACTATCCATGAGAGATGCTTTAGAAAAATTGGAGATATTCAAAAAATGACAGATGTAACTCCTGACCTTCCTTAATTAGAAACAATATACGCATGGGGGAATATGGGGTAAAGCCTGAACTATGACTGTAGAGGAAGCTAAAGCTTGTTGCAGAGGTGATACTTCATTTCGAAATTAATACTTTATTTTGAAAAGAAATTACGGTTAAATGAGTTTTTTCTGTTGAAGAATTCTTCTGCGAAAATTTAACTTCTATGAAAAGGGTGGGTTTGAGGGGGCGATAACCCACGTCGTATTTAGGGTAATCCTGTGTATGGTTTTAAAAATGAACAGAAGCAAGAAAAAAGTATTTTTTCAAATGAAAGCGAAAACTAACATTAAAAATTAAAACGAGAAGAAATTTTTCCGCATATGAGGGCTGTTGCCTCATCAACCCTCCGCTCGTTACGCTAAAGCTTGATTTTTTCCCTCCCAAATGCTATAAGAACAACAACTTACAACGGTGATTGGAGTGGGATAGCAGGTATTTTTCAGTATAACAGTAACAAAGATAAGCGGCCTTAAAAACAGAATATAAAACTCACTGTTGTGACAAAATTAGCTGCACTGTTCGTAGCAGTTACGAGAAAAGTTGTATCACTTGCCGCTAAAGCTCGGAAGAAAATCACCATCATAATGCCATTAGTTGATATGGTCAAAATAATGAAAATTCCTTGAAGAATATAAATAGGCTGAAATTAAACGGGAAGACAAGTTAATGTAAGTTAGGTAAAATAGAATACTTCAGTACCGAAATAGTCAGAAATTTAACACTACTCTAATTTGAACTCAATTAAACTCAATCTGGCCTTTAGCCCTCATAAACTTTGTCTCACTTAGCTTGAGCCATGCTCTTCCCTTCGGCCCTCGCACCCCTGTAATTTTTGTCTACCATCCTCTTGTTGATAATCTCCCTCCCATCCATTCTGAGTTTTTTCCTAAAAAGTTTATTAAAACACTATTGCACAAAACCACAGTTGACTGAAAGATTTCTTAAGAAATTACCGAAGGATGTTTCAAAACTGTTATTTAAGTATCAATATCAAAGGTGAAAAAGTTGATACTTACGCAACAGTTTCAAAACATTTATTGGTAATTTTTTCATCAATTTCTTAAAAAAAATAATTAGTTTTTGCTTTGACCGTTCGTTTTACTTTAAGTAAATTTTAGGTTACATTTGTTCATTAATGTTAATTTCTGTTGCTTTTAAGGCTGACTTATTATAGGCCTTTTCTGGGGAACAAAGTGTTGAACAACAGCCGCGAAAATAGATTTGCTTATCAGTAATTCTGGATCAACAATAATTTTCGCTAGAACACAGATTTTTATCACTTTTTGAAATAAACGGCAACATTCTCAAAATCAGTTGAAATAGTTTTACCATTTTCAATTATTTCATGTCTATTTAGGTAATTTTCTCTGTTTTTACACATTTTCACTGTCTTATCAAATTTTGAAAGTTTCAGTGGAACACAACCAAGTCTCCTCTGTGTCCAAAGTTCCAAACAACCTTTATGGCCAATTAACTGTTTTTTCTATTCTACGATTGTAAGAACAAAAATAATTTTTATCCTTGAAATTTCATCTTTATAGCCAATTCACTGTTTTTTCTATTCTAAAATTGTAAGAACAGAAACAACATTTATCCTTGAAATTTCCTGCTTAAATTTGAGCAGCAAGTTTGACACACAACAGATTCCAATACGTTTGTCTGTAATGAAAAAGGAGGTATGACGCAGCGCCCTTATTCAGGCTTAGTCTCTCTGAAGGGAAATAAGAAATTTATTCCTCTCCGCCATCCATACCCCTTCCTGTATTTATCAGAGGGCTCATGAAGATTTTGACAGTTTGGGCATTGAAATATGGTATTTTAGGCATCTGCCCCCTCCCCCTCCTACACAATGACCCATCACTCCTCCTTTATAATAGCTGATGTACAATTATGCTCCTTTCTTCGTTCTTCTTATTTACCCATTGGCTCCTCAGTTCTACATTTAGCAGAATTTTCCGTGAGAGTAATTTTCTGGGATAGGGAATTTTTTTTAGTATATTGAGTTTAGATCAAACGTAAGTTACAATAGCAGTTGGAATTTCTCAAGTATTTTCTAGCTAAATTTCACAGTGATTTATAAACCTTCTTGAAAACGCCGTTCAAATCGATAATTTGTGGATAGATCTACTAAAAACAAAAAAATTTTAAACAAGAAAAACGGGTTTTAATTTTCTATAAAGCAGTGAAATACAAAACAATTAATTATGCACAAAATCTCCGAATATTTCGGCCCCACATCCGGGAGCCTTTCTCAACGGAAAAAAAAAAACTTAACTTACATCACAATAAAACATACTAAACACATAAAGAGAAAGAAAAAAAAACAAAAGAAAAAATATAAATAAATAAGAAACAAAACTCACATAATAAATAAACCCGTCCTTGCACTGAATGTCCATAATGATTCGACTCGCCTCCTCCCAATATATAAATTGAAATATATTAAATAAGCACTTCCATGCACTGAATGTCTATAATGATTCAACTCGCCTCCTCCCAGTATATAAATGAAAATCTATAAAAAATGAAGAATATATCTATACTTAGACCAAAACAATAAAAGGTCAACTAACCCCCGGCCCATAACCCCTAATTAAATTTCACAAGTTCATCAACCAATTTATGAATTATAAATTTAATGGATTTGTTTGGTTGCAAGCTTAGCTGCAGTTCGTTTACTTTTCTCATCATTTAACCCATTCTGACCTTTGTTCGTAAGGTCATCTTTCGTTTCAGAAATATTATTAAAATCAGTACTAGTTGAATATCTAGCCTGCATTTTAATTAAACTATTATAAATTGAATTGTTCCCAGATTCTCCTTCATCTCTATTTATGCTAGTACCCCCATATATTATCTTTTTTATTTCTATAATTTCACTGAAGCTTTGTAAAAGTCCTACAGACGTATCTACTATTTTTGTTTGATCAAATAAAATACTGTGATGAGGAAAATTATAAAGATGTTCTGCAACAGCTGACTCAAACGTTTCTGGTGTTTCGTTTTGTTTTAGAGCGCAATCTATTGCATTCTTGTGTTGTTGTAGCCTATTTTCTAAAGTTTGCTGCGTTCTTCCCACATAAAATTTACCACAAGAACATGGAATTTTGTATACTCCCTTTTGCAAATTTCTCGGTACCTTGTCTTTCCCTTTATTTAACAACGAGCTTATATTATGTCCTGATTTAAATGCTGTATTTATATTATGTTTTTTTAATTCTCTTCTTAATTTTTGTGATAAAATTGGTATAAAAGGCAAAGTTATGTAATTTGTTTCTTGATTTGACCCATCTTCTTCTAATATTTTTGGTTCCGTCAACTTTTTTTTCCTTTTTTCAATTATTTGAGAAATCATATTTTCCGGATAGCCATTACCTATTAGAATATCCTTAATAAAAATTAGTTCATTTCTTATGTATCCTGGTGATACTAATTTTAATACCCTATCAACTAAAGAAATAACCATACCCCTTTTTACCTGGATCGGATGATTTGATGTGAAAGACAAATAACGGTTGTTACTAGTCGGTTTACGGTAAGTTGAAAGTGCTAGTTCTTTATTATTTCTATGAATAAAAATATCAAGAAACTGTAACTTATTCTCTGTTTCCTTTTCAATTGTAAAGATTAATTCTCCTCCCAGATTGTTTGAATCCCCCAAGATACCTTCAATCTCTGATTCCCAGTGCTTCCAAATAATTAAAATATCATTAATATATATGCCCCAAAATTTAGGTTTTAAAAAATATGTTTCTATAGCTAAATTTTCAACATACTCTACATAAATATTTGCTAACAACGGACTTAAAGGCCCTCCCATTGCTAAACCCCTAATTTGATGGTAAAAATTATCTCTAAACGTGAAATAGTTAGTATACCTGCTAGTTATTCTGACTAAATTTAATATAGTTTCCAGTTCAATTCCCGAAAATTTAGTCAGAATAACTAGCAGATATACTAACTATTTCAAGTTTAGAGATAATTTTTACCATCAAATTAGGGGTTTAGCAATGGGATGGCCTTTAAGTCCGTTGTTAGCAAAAATTTATGTAGAGTATGTTGAAAATTTAGCTATAGAAATATATTTTTTAAAACCTAAATTTTGGGGCAGATATATGGATGATATTTTAGTTATTTGGAATTACGGGGAATCAGAAATTGAAGGTTTTTTGAAAATTTAAATAATTTGGAAGGAGAATTAATTTTTACAATTGAAAAGGAAACAGAGAATAAGTTACCATTTCTAGATATTTTGATCCATAAAAATGATAAAGAACTAGCGTTTTCAATTTACCGTAAACCGACTTGTAACAACCGTTATTTGTCTTTCACATCAAATCATCCAATCCAGGTAAAAGGGGGTTTGGTTATTTCTTTACTGGATAGGGTATTAAAATTAGCATCACCAGGATACATAAGAAATGAACTAATTTTTATTAAGGATATTCTAATAGGTAATGGCTATCCGGAAAATATGATTTCTCAAATAATTGAAAAAAGGAAAAAAAAGTTGACGGAACCAAAAATATTAGAAGAAGATGGGTCAAATCAAGAAACAAATTACATAACTTTGCCTTTTATACCAATTTTATCACAAAAATTAAGAAGAGAATTAAAAAAACATAATGTAAATACAGCATTTAAATCAGGACATAATATAAGCTCGTTGTTAAATAAAGGGAAAGACAAGGTACCGAGAAATTTGCAAAAGGGAGTATACAAAATTCCATGTTCCTGTGGTAAATTTTATGTGGGAAGAACGCAACAAACTTTAGAAAATAGGCTACAACAACACAAGAATGCAATAGATTGCGCTCTAAAACAAAACAAAACACCAGAAACGTTTGAGTCAGCTGTTGCAGAGAATCTTTATAATTTTCCTCATCACACTATTTTATTTGATCAAACAAAAATAGTAGATACGTGTGTAGGACTTTTACAAAGCTTCAGGGAAATTATAGAAATAAAAAAGATAATATATGGGGGTACTAGTATAAATAGAGATGAAGGGGACTGTGGGATCAATTCAATTTATAATAGTTTAATTAAAATGCAGGCAAGATATTCAACCAGTACTGATTTTAATAATATTTCTGAAACGAAAGATGACCCTGCGAACAAAGGTCAGAAGGGGTTAAATGATGAAAAAAGTAAACGAACTGCAGCTAATCTTGCAACCAAACGAATCCATTCAATTTATAATTCATAAATTGGTTGATGAACTTGTGAAATTTAATTAGGGGTTATGGGCCGGGGGTTAGTTGACCTTTTATTGTTTTGGTCTAAGTATAAATATATTCTTCATTTTTGATAGATTTTCATTTATATACTGGGAGGAGGCGGGTTGAATCATTATAGACATTCAGTGCATGGAAGTGCTTATTTAATATATTTCAATTTATATATTGGGAGGAGCCGAGTCGAATCAATATGTACATTCAGTGCATCGACGGGTTTAATTAATATGTGAGGTTTGTTTCTTGTTAATTTATATTTTTTCTTTTGTTTTTTTTTCTTTCTATTTATGTGTTTAGTATGTTTTATTGTGATGTAAGTTAAGTTTTTTTTTTTCCGTTGAGAGAGGCTCCCGGATGTGGGGCCGAAATTTTCGGAGCTTTTGTGCATAATTAATTGTTTTGTATTTCACTGCTTTATAGAAAATTAAAAACCGTTTTTCTTGTTTAAAATTTTTTTTTGTTTTTAATGGAAAAGCAGTGTGGTCTAAGAAATTATTTAATTATATAGATCTACTGCGTTGGACCTAAGATGGCAATTGTATTCCGTAAATTAAAACCAAATTTAAGGAAGTTGACATGATTGATTCTGAGTTGAGTGACCTTTCAGAGCTTCGGAGCCATGATTTAATTTCTATTTCGGCGCAGAAGAAGAACGAAGAGCCTGTGTAATTTTTACACAATAGATAGTTATGATCACTTGTTCTTGATTGTATGATCTATCATGTGTCAGCACCAGGATTTCCTGAAGAAAAACGGGTTTTGCATTTAAGATAAAGAGAAATTTGCAACATATTTCTAAGTGTCCATATCGGTGTTTTTTGTAGACCTGCTGAAACAACCCATTCGGTCTCTTATTATCTTTTATTGGGATACTTTGAGGTAATAGGAAGAAATTAGAACTAGAAAGCGATCAGATACAGGAATGCTCTGGTCCAGATCTATATTACCAACTACTTGTGTATCAACAGGGCAACGAATAAAATTTAACGAGCCTGTTGCGCCTGAATAGTGTAATTAGGTATATGCACAACGGTTGGGAATAAGATCAACATTGTCAAGCATATATAGAAAGATTTCAGTCATTAGATTGCTTTACTGAGCAAACCAATCAGACTTCGAACGACAATATCCCCCAACGATGTTTCAACATCGACAGAATCTCAAGCATCACCAAGCTCCGCTGGCTTGGACGCGTATTGTGTCGCCCCAACAACAGCCTCATTAAACAGATAATTCTTACGAAACTCTTTTCAACATGGTGTAAAAGAAAAAGGGGGCGATTAAAAAATTGTTGGTCACTAGTAAAGCATGATCTGGAGCTAGCTGGAATTTTCCACTAAAGTATGCAGGAGCATTGGCAAAAGACCGGCCATCATGGGAAACCTTCATTCAGATGTTTTCTTCAGATGCTGGGTGAGGCGGAAACACCATTTCCTGCTGCAAGTACATGAAAGTACACGTTTACCAAGCAATGTTACAATGAAGATCACCAGTAAGAATGATAAAAACGACTTTCTGCCGTATGTGTTATACAAACCTTGTAGGCAAGACATAACTTGGCTAAATTTTTCCCATGATTTAGGATTCATTCTTTCTGCTAATAAGCGGAATGAGACTCCCCCCTCCTACGTCATGTAATATAATATAATGGTAGGGACAGGAACTGATTTTTTTGTTTCTCTCTTTCAAATAGTTCGTGGTAACGAACTGTAAGTAAGGAGGGACGCGGATCAATAGTAACCGAAACTCTAAAAAATAGAATTTTGATACCAATAGATATATCAAAAGAATTACAGTTCTATGCTGATTTCAGTTTCATTAACTTTAATCTTACCCATCAAAGGTTACGAGCCTGAGAAATTTTGCCTGAATTTTGAAAAAAGGAGGAAACACCCTGTAAAAGTCATAAAATCTTAATGAAAATCACACCATCAGATTCAGTGCATCAGAAAACCCGTGGGCGAGATTCCCACGACGCACCCCTGTTTAAATGGTGAGATAGGAAAATTAACATGGGATCTCTAACGGCCCATTAGGTGTGTACAAGTGGACCTCTACTAGCCGCTGACACCTGGGCAATACGGTCACCCTTTTCTACAGGTCGGCTAACAAGATTCCCGGGATTCCAGGTGTTCCAATATTGTTTCAGTATTGGCAAGATTCCCACAACATATCCCTGTTTCCAGGTGTTCTATTAAAGGGAACACAGCTGTCAATATTTCTACGACAAACCCCAGTTTAAATAGTGATATAGGGAATTTAACATAGGAATTCAGATAAGTGGAGCTTCTAGTCCCTCGCACCTGTACAATGTGGTAAACTGGAAAGTTTCCTATAACAGCCTCCGTATCCAGGGGTAATAAGGATGACGCAATTTTATGTATCCTCAGGTCAGGACCCGTGGGGAATCCCCGCTTGTAACTTAACGACAGCGCACACCTTATGTAACGACGGCGCACATCTTACGTAATGACAGTGCACACACCAACGTCAAATAATACTTCTTTGAAATTACATAAGGATGACGCAATTTTATGTATCCTCACGTCAGGACCCGTGGGGAATCCCCACTTGTAACGTAACGACAGCGCACACTTTATGTAACGACGGGGCACATCTTACGTAATGACAGTGCACACACCAATGTCAAATAATAACTCTTTGAAATTACATTTTTTACCGAAACATTCAAGGCATTTTTTTCCCTTCTTTTAACTTGATGACGGCGCACCCTTTATGTAAGGTTGGCACGTTGCGTAATGACGGTGCACATGTTGCGTAATGACAGCGCGCACATCATAATACTTCTTTGACATTTTATTTTTTGCAGAAACCTTCAACGAGTTTTTTTTATTCTTCTTTTTCTTTTCTTTTCTTTAGTTCTTTGTCCTAGCTGGGACTCGAAAGGTCATTTTCCTTTTTTATTTGCAAAAACTTTGTATTTGCGTCTTAATGTTTTTACTAAAATCCAATTTCTACTTAAATAGACAGCGTCACCACAATACTTCCCCCTTGATAAGAGTTGTCCCCGACTCTAAATATTTTACTTTAAAAAAAAACAAATTTAAGTACTCACGGTATTACTGCCTCTGAAACTCGAGGCTCAAAATGGGCATAGATTTTCGAACCAATTAACCATCTCAGAATTTTCACAAAATAGTTTTTGGTTTTCTTTTGGGTAGAATTGCTTTTACACATGATTTTGTATTGTTCTTTGATGATCTATTATTTTCGGGAAACTTAATTTATCATGATATTTTTCTTCGTCAAACTTGTTACATGTTGTTGTTTTTTCTTCCTGAAACATAATACTTGTTGTTTTTGTTCGAAAGTGAGTAGACCAAATTTAAGCAAATTTAAACAGAACTTTAAGCAAAAAGTAAGTAGACCAAATTAAAGAATTCGACTTTTCACCGGTGCGTTGTCCGTGCATAAATTCTTCATTTTTAGTCATATTACATAGGTTTTTTCATTGCGCAAAACGGTAATTTCAAAGTGTTTATATATATATATATATTTATATATATATATATATATATATATATATATATATATATATATATATATATATATATATATATATATATATATATATATATATATATATATATATATATATATATATATATATATATATATATATATATATATATATATATATATATATATATATATATATATATATATATATATATATATATATATATATATAAAAATATATATATATATATATATATTGGTCATGATTTTTTAGAGGTTGACCATGATTCCCAAAGTTTGGTGTTTATTTCAATGGTTTGGTCTGGATTTCTAGGGATACCCCTGATTTCTTATGAATTCTTATTTCTAAGCATTGGTTAGCATTTCTATGAATTCCTCCAGTGTTTTTGCATTGATTATGATGTCTAGGGGATTTTTCTGGATTTCTACGGACCGGTTATGCTTTATACAGTTTTCTCGTGATGTATCTGGTTATGGTCTGGATTCTTTGGGTTGATCCTGATTCCTTTTTTTTTACAAATTTGTGAGGATTTCTATACAACACTTAAGATTTTTATTAATTCTTCCAGATTTCTATGTATTGGCTATTATTTTATGAATTGGAAAGGATTTCTGTGTATAAGTCACGATTTTTTAGGGATTGGCCTTAATTTTTAAAGTTTGCTATTGATTTTTACGGTTTGGTCCCGATCTCTATGGTTTGGTCTGAATTTCTAGGATAGACCCTGATTTCTACAGTTTGGTCACGATTTTTATGAATTCGTCTGGATTTCGAAGCATTGGTTACGATTTGTATGAATTCCTCCTGAATTTCTTGTATTGATTATGATTCCTAGGGGATTTTTCTAGATTTCTACGGACCGTTTATGTTTTCTACAGTTTTGTCTTGATCCTGATCTTATTTTACAAATTTGTGAGGATTTCCATACAACACTTATGGCTTTGATTTTTATGAATTCGTGAAGACTTCTATGGATTGGTGGGGATGTTCTATAGATTAGCCTTAATTTTTATAGTTTGCTATTGATTTCTACGGTTTGGTCCTGATTTCTATGGGTTGGTATGGATTTCTAGGATCTGGCCTGATTTCTACAGTTTGGTCTCAATTTTTATGAATTCGTCCGGATTTAAAGAGGATGCTATTAATTTCTATGGTGAGATCCCGATTTTCTATGAATTTGTTGGATTTTATATGTATTAGTCACGATTTTTTAGAGGTTGACCATGATTTCTATGGTTTGTTATTGATTTCTAGGGTTCGGTCTGGATTTCTATGGCTTGGTTTTGATTTCTAGGGATACCCCTGATTTTTATGAATTCATCTGGATTTCTAAGCATTGGTTATGATTTCTACGAATTTCTCCAATTTCTTGCATTTATCATGATTTCTGATCAAAACGGGTTATGTTTTCTACAGCCTTGTCTTGATGTCTCAGGTTTGGTTGAGATTCTTTGGTTTGATCTTGATTTTTTACAAATTTGTGAGCATTTCCATACAACACTTATGATTTCTATTAATTCTTCCTATTAATTCTAATCATTGTCTTGATTTCTATGGTTTGTCTTGTAGATAAGCACCTTGTGATTTTTCTTGCACCGCACTTTCATAGCGATAATGCATAATCGGAGGTAAAAGAAGACTAAAACTTATATTCTATACACGAGTTACCTTTGTCTCTTCTTGCTTTGTAAGAGCGTCAGGGATTATGATTTTTCCTCGAACACTAGCGTTTCTAGGGTTTAATATTTCTTGACAATAAGGCATAATCGCGTTTTGTGAAGGTTAATAAAGACTAAAACTTATATTCTTCAAATAAGCCGTTTTTCCTAGAAGTAGCAATTTTTCTTAACACTAACTAATTATTTCTTATCATTAAAAACTTTTTCTTAATTCTAACAAAGTTATAATTAATACTAACCAATTTTTTGTAAAAGTAACATGTTCTTCTTAATAGTAACAATTTTTTGTTAATAGTAACAAGTTTTTTTTCTTAGAAGTAGGAAGTTTTTCTTAACGCTAACAAATTTTCTCTTAGAAGTAGCAAGTTTACCGTCAACGATAACAAATTTCTCTTATAAGTAACAATTTTGTGTTATTTGTAACAAGTTTTTCTTAGAAATACTAAGTTTTTTCTTAACACTAAAAAATTTTTTGTTAGAAGTAGCAAGTTTTTTCTTAATACGAACAAAGGTTTTACTCGATACTAACATTTTTTATAATATTAGCAAGTGTTCTGTCAAAGGTAACAAGTTTCTCTCAGAAGTAACAATTTTCTATTAATGGTAACAAGTTTCTCTTAGAAGTAGCAATTTTTTCTTAACACTAACAAATTTTTTCTTATAATTAAAAAAATTTTTCTAAATAATAACAAAAGTTTTACTGAATAGTAAGACATTTTTCGTAGAAGTAGCAAGTTCTTCTTAATAGTAACAATTTTTTTCATAATGGTAGAATTTTTTTCTGTCAAAGGTAACAAATTTTTCTTAGAAGTAACAATTTTATGTTAATGGTAACAAGTTTTCTTCTTAGAAATAGAAAGATTTTCATGACATTGACAATTTTTTCCTTAAAAGTAACAAGTTTTTCTTAATATTAACAAAAGTTTTACTTAATACGAACAAATTATTCGTAGAACTAGTAAGTTTTTTTCATAGTAACCAATATTTTCTAGTATTAGCATGTTTTCTGTCAAAGATAACAAATTTATATCAGAAGTGACAATTTTATGATAACGGCAACAAATTTCTATTAGAACTAGCAAGTTTTTTTCCACAGAAATTCTAACATCAACCCCCAATACTTATTATAGAATACAAAAGTCCAGTCATAATCCAAAATCATTCCTACAAAGTGAGACTTCTTTCTCATCATAGAGAAAATTCAGAATTGAACTGGAACATTTTCTCTTCTTTGAGAAAACTCAGAAATAAAATGGAACTTTCTCTCTTCTTTGGAAAAAAATCAGAATCAAAGCATAACTTTTTCTATCTTCTACCAAAAATTCAGAAGTGAAGTGAGACTTCTATTTCTTCTTTTAGAAAATTCACAAGAGAACTTTAACTTTTTTTTCTCTTCTTTGAGAAAATTCCGAAATAAAGTGGAGCTTTTACTTCTTTAAAAAAAATTCAGAATTGAAGTGTAACTTTTTTGTTTTTTTCTGGAAAAAAAGAGTCGAAATTCAACATTTTTTCTCTTCTTCGGAAAAAATTTCCAATTGAACATCGAAAATTTTTCTCTTCATTGAGAAAATTCAGCAGAGAACTTGAACTTGTCTTCACTTCTTGGAGAAAATTCAGAATTAAAGTGGTACTTTCTCTCTTCTTTAGAAACAATTCAGAATAGAAGCATAAATTTTTATATCCTCTACCGAAAATTCAGAAGTGAAGTGAGACTTCTTTCTCTTCATTGAGAAAATTCCGAGCTTAAGTGGAATTTCTTCTTCTTTAGGAAATCTTAGAACTGAAGTGTATTTTTTTCTCTTCTTTGGAAAAATTCAGAATGGAACTTTTAATTCTTCTCTTCTCTTAAAAATTCAGAAGAGAACTGAAGTGTAACTTCAGTTAACTACATTAAGTTTACTACCTTTAAGTTAGGTTCATTTAGCTTAGGTTAGCGTGAGCGGTCATGCTCGTGTATGACCACTCGTGACAAAGGCGACTCGTGTATAGAACATAAGTTTTAGTCTTCCTTTACCTCCGATTGTGCCTTGTCTCTATGAAATATTAAAGCCATGAAAGGCAGTGCGTTCCAAGAAAAATCATAAGGTGCTTTTCTACAACACAGGGTCAACACTAGAACTCCGGAACACACCAAAGAAATAAAGACCATTCCATAGAAATCAAGACCAAAGTGTAGAAATCAAGGTCAACCTCTTAAAAATCATTACCAATACAAAGAAACACTGACAACTAAAAATCAAGAGCAAACTGTAGAAATCAGGGGTAACCCTAGAAATCAAAATTACAGTAGAAATCAAGGGTAAAGTGTAGAAATCAAGACCAAGCTCTATAAAATCCTGGCTAATACATAGAATCCTATTACGAATTCATAAAGACCATAGTCAATGCATATAAATCTGGAAGGAATAATAAAAATAATAAGTGTTGTATGGAAACCCTCACAATTTTGTAAAAAATCAGGATCAACCCAAGGAATCCAGACCAAACCGGAGAAACGAAGACAAAACTGTAGAAAACATAACTGGTCCTTGGAAATCTATAAAAATCCCCCAGAAATAATAATCAATGCAAGAAATTCAGGAGAAATTCTTAGAAATTGTAACCAATGCTCAGAAATCCAGACGCCTTCATAAAAATCAGTGATATCCCTAGAAATCAAGACTAAGCCATAGATATCAAGACCGAACCCTAGAAATCAAGACCAAACTATAGAAATCATGGTCAACCTATGAAAAATCATGACCAATACATAGAAAATCCAACAAATTCATAGAAAATCGGGACCACACTGTAGAGATTAATGGTATCCTCCTTAAATCTGGACAAATTCATAAAAATTGAGACCAAACTGTAGAAATCAGGCTCGATCCTAGAAATCCAGACCAAATCATAAAAATAAGGACCAAACCATAGAAATCAATAGCAAACTTTGAAAATTCAGGCCAATCTCTAAAAAATCCTGACTAACACATAGAAATCCTTACGAATTCATAAATTATATATATATATATATATATATATATATATATATATATATATATATATATATATATATATATATATATATATATATATATATATATATATATATATATATATATATATATATATATATATATATATATATATATATATATATATATATTCTTGTTACCACCACGGTCAGGATCTTTGTAGAGATTGGCCTTAAATTTTAAAGTTTGCCCTTGATTTCTACGGTTTGGTCCTGATTTCTATGGTTTGGTCTCAATTTCCAGGATCGGGCCTGATTTCTACACTTTGGTCTCGAATTTTGTGAACTTGTTCATTTTCTGAATAAAAAAACTTACGCAATATGACTAAAAATGAAGAATTTATGCACAGCCATTGCATAAATTCTTTAATTCAGTCTACTTACTTTTCGCTTAAAACTCGATTTAAGTTTGCTTAAATTCAGTCTACTTACTTTCGAACAAAAACAACAAGTATCATGTTTCACGAAGAAAAAACAACAACATATAACAAGTTTCACGAAGAAAAATATTATGATAAATTAAGTTTCATGAAAAAAATAAATCATCAAAGAAAAATAAAAAATCATGTGTAAAACAGCAATTCCACCCAAAATAAAACCAAAAAGCTAAGGCGTGAAAATTCCGAGATAGTTAATTGATTCGAAAATCTATACTCATTTTGAGCCTCGAGTTTCAGAGGCAATAATACCGTACGATTGCAGATTCATTTCTATAGGTGCAGGTAGTCCTATAAAATAAGGGTTAACACATACGTTTTTTATTAGCCAAAAAAGTCTGTCCCCCAGTAAAGCGGTGTTTTTTGGCGATTTGTGGTACGAAACAACAATTCTAGCTAAAAAAAAGCTAAAAAAGATATTGCGTGAAAATTCTGAGATAATTAATTGATTCAAAAATCTTTAGCCATATTAAAACTCCTGTTTCAGAGGCGGAAATGCTGTACGGGGGCACGTTCATTTCTAAAATTGTCACTGGATTAAAACTGGGAGAAAATAAAACCAAGAAAAGAATCAATAGAGTATTATGTCATGTGTCTTGCAGTCCCGTTTCGTCTTCACAACTAAAAATACATTAAAAACAATCCAGAATATTATCTAGTATAGTTCTCTAAGAAAGCATTGGAAACAATAGTGTCCAGGAATAGATATTCTCCGTCTGCATGCCAATTATCGCAGGTGCAAGAAACATCTCATTCTAGGAGGTGAAATATGGGAATTTCTCTCACACGCAATAGGTTATCTCTAAAGTATATTGACCAGGGCGATATACTGGGGATAGCAGGCTAGTCCTGTCGCTTCTGGCGCTGTTCCATTTGAAAGAAATTGACCTTTCGAGTCCCAGCGAGGACAAAGAACTAAAGAAAAAAGAATAAAAGAACGCGTTGAACGTTACGGCGAAAAATAAAATGTCTAAGAAGTATTATGTGACAGTGATGTGCGCGCTGTCATTGCGCAACATGTGCCTCGTCAGTAAGCAACGTGCTGACCTTACTTAAGGTGTGCACCGTCACTAAGTTAAATGGAAGAAAAAAAATACCTTGAAGGTTTCGACGAAAAATGGAATGTCAAAAAAGTATGATGTGACAATGATGTGCATACTGTCATTACGTAAGATGTGCGCCGTCGTTACATAAGGTTTGCGCTGTTGTTAAGTTACAAGTGGAGATTCCCCACAGATCCTGACGCGAGGTTACATGAAATTAGATCATCCATATTACACCTGGATACAGGGGCTGTCATCGGAATCTTGCCAGCTAACCGTATTGTACAGGTGCGAGGGACTAGAAGCTCTACTTATCTGACTTTCCATGTTAATTTCCCTATCTCACCATTTAAACAGGGGTGTGTCGTGGGAATCTTACCAGCTGTGTTCCCTTTAATAGAACATCTGCAAACAGGGATAGTTTTTGGGAATCTTCCCAATACTGAAACAATATTGGAACCCCTGGAATCCGGGGAATCTTGCCAGCCGACCGGTAGAAATAGGGGCTCTCAGAGGAAGCTTGCCAGGAATGACATGACGTAACAGGGCTGCGCTTGAAACCTGGGGCAGGGCTGCGTTTGAAAGCAGAGTGGCGACACTACTTAACTATGCCTTTGGGGATATCACAACCATCCCATAGCCCCTGGGGAAAGGTCTTTAAGTCACAAAATTCGCACGTTGTTTACGTATAGTAGGCTATTTGTTTTTAGGAGGTATGCATACATTTTTCGGGGGGGGGGGATTTCCTTTGGGAGGGGTATTTCTCCATGGAGGAGTAGCCATATTTCCTGGAATTATTTAAAAAACGATCAGAAATTAAATAAAAAACAAGTTTTTTCAATTGAACGTAAGGAGCAACATTAAAACTTAAAACGAACCAAAATTATTACGTAAATGAGGGGGTTGCTTCTCTAAAACACCTCGCTCTTTTCGCTAAAGTTTGAATTCTGTCCCAATGTTTTAAGAACGACTCCTGAAACACTATGTTTGTTTAATTAGAACAATAGGAAGTTGTTTTTTTTAAGTGCTAAAAAACTTTTGTGTAAAGAGCGAGGTGTTTTGGGGGAGTAACCCCCCTCACATACGCAATAATTTGTATTCGTTTTAAGTTTTAATGTTGCTCCTTACTTTCAGTTGAAAAAAATTGTTTTTTATTTGACTTAAACAATCGAACATGACTACGCTGCCTATGGTACTAGTAATTTTTGATTTCTCTAAGAAATGTGTTAAAGACAAGCTAAAGATCACACTCCATTAATTTCAAGTTAGCTGAATACAATGACTTACCCAACCAGTCGGTTTTGATGAATATACGAATTCCAAGATGTGGACGTTACATTCTTCACAGAAAGCAACCTTTCCAAAAGCACCCCCTAAGGCTGCAAATATCCCAGACATTAGTGCCATAGAGAATACCCCACTTCGGGAAGACCTGGAACGTAAAATTTTATTAAATAATTGCATAATATTCAATAAAAGGGGATATTCATTGACAGCAAAATTATAATCATATGATAAACAATGGAATCTAAAGATAATTAATTTTGTATGTTTATTCATCTGTAGTAATAAGACCAACCAATTTTTCTCCAGCTGATTCTGAATAAATTTTTAGTCTAATGCATAATCAGACAAGAAATCAAAGACCGAACTTAATGCCCGTAATTAGTTTTGTATGTTTATTCATCTATAGTAATAAGACAACCAATTTGTCTCCAGCTGGTTCTAAATAAATTTTTAGTCTAAGGCATAATCAGACAAGAAATCATAGACCAAACTTGATGGCCATATATCTTGCGACTCCCTAACAATTTCCAGAACAAAGTACGAGCCAGGACTGCTATGAATCGCTATGATATTATTTCTCTCTAAAAAATGTATTGGGTTTTGATAGTAGTATGAAAAATCAACCAGTTTGCGTAAATATAATTTCTACCGAAAAATTACAGTAAGCTTAAAAAGTACTGCTAAGTAATTTTGTTTCTGTTCAGCATAAGTAATATCGAAAAGAGCTTAGAAGACCTGCATGGCCTATGATTTCAAGTCTGACCTTGTTCAGAAAATAAAGTTTTGTTTTACCGAAGCCGCGGCGAAAACCAACGGCACGCCGTCGAAAATATTTTAGGGCTCCGCCACCGCAAAGGCTTCCGCACGCCGCCGGGAATTACTAGCACCAAATTTTTTTCTGAGATTGCTGAGAGGCAAATATAAAGTGAAATTCATTATTTAATGGTGCATGCAAAAGTTTTGAATTTTCCTAAAAATATTTTTGAATTTATTTGTCTATTATTGACTTAGATTATGTTTTACTTGTTTCTATCCTCTTCGTTACAATTTAATATTTTCTAATTAAAATAAGTTTCCACTAGCCCTGATGTTCCTCGGATACCTTATTTATAAATACTTCCTTCTTTTGGTTGTTAAAATAAATATAAAATCTTCACAAACTTTTACTACATTACTCTTAAGTGAGAGAATTCAATCTTGAAGCAATGACAAACAATAGTCAATGTAGAGAAGAAAGTTAGATGGGTACCAATCCCCTTATAAAGTAAAGCTCTAATGTTGCTCTAAAAGCTCTAAAAGTCTAATGTTGTTCTCTACTTTCACATAATTTTTTTCATGTTTAGTTCCATTCATTTTCACTATCATATTCATTTTAATCCACCCATGACTTACACGCCTAAGTTTAACTTTTCCATTAACAGTTCTTTGAAACTGAATAAAAAAACTGAAAAAACTGTCCTCTTAATATTTTTAAAAGTGGGCCTGAAATGCCAACATCATCATTTTCATTATATTCTGTATTCTCACAGCCCTGAAATCATCTGTTCAAGCAGCCTCTTTTTCTTTGATGTATGATGGCAAATCATGAGGAGATTTAGAGATGCTGCTCTTTTGAGCAAATCCACAAGTCACATTAAAAAAAACTGATTTAGGCTGCTGACCCACTGACAGTTCGAGAGTTAGTAACGTTCTTTTCAGCCTCAGGTCGTTACGTTTATATTTTTCAAAGTATAAACACATACAACAAGTACTGACAAAACTCTCCAAAAGTGACCCCTCGTACCTCAGCACCTCTAGAGGAAAAATATTGTACTACTTAATCGCTCCGACCCAATAAATTGAATTTAATACAGCTTTTACGGAACAAGTATAATCACCTACGGAACTTGTGCATTTATCCCCCAGGTTCGCATAGGTCTGGAATCGTCTCCGGAGACGTGGACAAAGGGTCACTTTTTTGTGTGGAGAGGATAGGTTTTGTCAGTACTTGTTGTATGTGTTTATACTTTGATATTTTTAGAGGAGGATTCGCTGGAAAAATATTACTCCTGGCAAATGCCCTGATTCCTATAGCCTATATATTCATATAGCCTATATTTGATTAATACATCAAAAGAATTAGATCTTTATGCTGACATGCCCAAAGGTCTATTTGTATCAGCAAAATTTGGATTTTTTTCTGCAATACACACACACACACACACACACACATATATATATATATATATATATATATATATATATATATATATATATATATATATATATATATATATATATATATATGTGTGTGTGTGTGTGTGCGTGTGTGTATATATTGCAGAAAAAAATTAAAATTTTGCTGATACAAATAGACCTTTGGGCATGTCAGCACAAAGATCTAATTCTTTTGATGTATTAATTTACATCAAGATTGTTTATTGTAGAGTTTTAGTTACTATTGGCTCAAGTTGCTCCTTACTTGTAGTTCGTAAACACGAACTACCCGACGAGTGTAACGTTGTTTTAAAAGTCTTGAGATCTAGAGGCGAGGTATCATTATAATTTAAAGGATAAAAGAAGCATATAAGAAAGAAATATATATATATATATATATATATATATATATATATATATATATATATATATATATATATATATATATATATATATATATATATATATACATAATTTTATCATTACTTAAAAAAAGTAATAATACCTTATCCTAGTAAGAAGGGTGACACGACCTTGACCCCTTTCATAAAGTGCATGATAGTTGCAAGTCATCTTATGTAAATCTGAAGATTTAAAGTCTTAAGTAATGTGGAAATGTGAAATCCGTTACGATCCTTGAACTGAATATGTTGTTTTTTTTTGAAAATCAACATGAAAATTCATGAATTTAGAAAAAAAATGGCATGATTCTTCAAATGTGAAAGGTTTTGTTACTTAATCCAAAAATTCAAAAAGTTAGAAAGAAGAAAATGAGAAATTTGTTGGGATTTTTGGATAGGGAAGGTATATTTGGATAGGAGTGTTGTAGAGAAACGAAGTAAGAATTGTGAAAAAGTTATTATTATTGAAATATAAAGGGCGAAATTTGCTAAGTCTTCAATATGAAGACTCTGTGTTGTTGAATTGTGAAAATACCATAAAAAAATGCGGGATTTCAAAAGGAGGCACTAGTTCTAACAGTCTGTAAATTCATAGTCTTTAGTAGATTAAAAAAGAGAAATTCGTAATTATTATTTAAATAAAATTGGACTTGAAAGAAAGATAGAATAAATAAAAAGTGATAGAATCGTAGTAGGTGTATAGGGAAATCTATCACGTTGTCTCTAAGATTCACTTTTATTAGTAGAAAGATAAAATTATGCTTGAAAGAAAATTATGCTTAAAACATGAATTAAAGAGGTGTGAAGAGGAGGCCATGGACAAAATTACTGAAGACCTGGAAGTTGCAGCAAGACGACATAATAGTAAAATAGTGAGTTAGCATGTTAATAAATTGAGAAGGAACAGTCAGTCTCCACTCATCCGAGTTAGAGATAAGAACGGGGCCACAATTAGTGATAAAGAAAGAGTTAAAGGGAGAAGGGCAGATTATTTTGAGAATGTGTTAAACCGAGATAAAGTTACGGGAAATTATATAGAAGAGAATGTAAAAGCTTGCGACACTTTGGAAGCGAGGGAAGGCTTATATTGCAAGGAAGAACAAGAGACAATGCTAAAGGGATTAAAAAATAATAAGGCCCTAGTTACTGATAGTATGGAAATTGAGTGTTTAAATATGGTGGTTGTGACGTTAGATTTTTTCATGATTTTCAGTTTGGCTTCCGAGCTAAACATTCTACCGTAGATTCCCTTTCCCACTTTTCGTCTGAAGTTGAGTTTGGTGTTCCTCAAGGTTCTGTTCTTGGACCGTTTTTGTTTTTGATTTATGTTAATGACCTTATAGTTGCGGTTATGAATCAAAAACCTACAGTGTGCTGTCACCTGTCATCCTGAATCTTTCAATGCTAAAAAAAATCCATCGTTTTCGCAGGATGTGGACACTGTCGTTGCTTGTGCTGATGACAGTACCATTGGTACTGTAGTGGGAACTGAGTCTGAGATGCTTCCCAAATTATTTTACCTTTTTGAGAGAGTCGTTGTTTGGTTTTATTCAAAATTCCTTGCCCGAAATTTTGCTAAGTCAAGTTTTTTAATTTTTTCCCGTATTTCTCTGGCGTACCCTGACTTATCTAAAATTGAGCTTTCAAGGGGCTCTCTCAGTAGACCTAAGGAACGATATGTCCGATTTCTCGGTATTCTTCTCGATGAAAACCTTTCATTCAAGCATCATATTGGACTAATTAATATATGAAGATCTCAAGGAGTCTTGGAATTTTGAGGAAGCTAAAACACATTTTTCCTGGATCAGTTTTAAAAATTCTGTTCCATTGCTTAGTTCAGTCCTACGTCTCTTATTGCCCTACAGTATGGATGTCAACTTTCTCTTCTTTTTTGAAACCACTTTCTAAGTTATATGATAAGGCAAGATGGCTTATACAGGAGAAAAATTGTTCTACAACCAACCCAACTAGCCTATTACTTGATTTACAGTCTCTCTACACTCTTTCGTGCGCGTCTTTCACTTTTCATCAAATTCATGGTAATGTTCCCACAGCCCTTCAAACTACTCCTTCTTTCGTCACTGATAGGTCTTCGCATCATCTTCGCAATTCAAGGAATATTAATATTCTATTTACTCCATCGGTGAGGTCTGACTTTAATCCATTAACTGCTTGTCATATCGTTTGGAATAGCCTACCTGAGTCAGCTAAAGAATGTCACTCGTTTGGAACTTTCAAAAGAATCTTAAGAAATTTTTTAGTGTCTTTATTTTTCATGTTTAAATATATTTTTGTTAATTTTTATTATTATTATTTGGGGGGGGGGGGGGTGACACTAGCCTGGGTTGGAAACATTTGTTGTGAGGGGTTTTGAGTTTGTATAATATTTTTTTTTTGTGGTTTGGTTTCAAATATATATTTGGAATTTGGTTTATTTTATTGGAGTGTCCTACATTTTTTTTTTTGGGGGGGGGGGTCTCATAAAATCACTTTTTGTTTGGGTCTGTAATTATTGTTTTTTTTTTCTCTCTTTTTGTTTTGTTTTGTGCGTGTGTTGAGTCTTTGAAAGGTTGAAATGCAATGCATTATATTGAAAATACTTGTATTTGTTTCATTTTTGTTTCTCCCCTGTTTTTTCCTGGCCATAGAGCCTTACGGGGGAGTTTATATTGAAGTGTATTTTGTTGTGTTTATTAATTGAATAAATTGATTGATTGATTGAGATATAAATTTCTGAATGTTAGGCGTATGATTTTTAAACAAGCGAAATTACCTAACGACTTAGGACCTTAATGTATCTAACGGTCCAGAGGCTAAGACTTCAATAATGCATACTTCACGGAACCCCCAAATTCTGAAACTTGAAGCCAGTTACCGTCTCGACCGAAAGAAGCTAGCTGTCTCCAATTTTTAGGGAGTTTCTTCTTGAAAATGGCTCAAGTTTCCAACCATTTTAGGCACTTTACAACGGAAAATTGACGGGGCTTGGAAGTGGGATACACATCTGAAAATGCATCACTTCTGCTCCTAGTCCAAATATTTACAGCTCTCAAGATCTGATTACAGTTCTCAGTGCTTAGAGTTTGGTTCTCCCCGAAGCTAATATTAAAAGATGTGTTTTCAGTACACTATCCTAATGGACATAATCAATATAAAACCAACTTAGATATAAAAATTTTCGTTCTGAGTACGAAAATTATGGAAGATATCATCAGTAGAGATAAGTTACTACCGAAGTCACTGATAATCAACACTGTAGAGAGCCCAATATAATAACTACAGGTAATCTATCTCTTAAAGCCCAAGACTGCGAGTTAAATCAGACGCTAGAAACAAGATAAGTCTAGGGATTATGCATACCTTCTAAACAGTAACATTACGATTATTTGCGATGCTCGGGCCACTAGAGTAACATTAGATTGATAATAAGAGCGTTACGAATAATGTCTGAGAGGTATTCTCAAACCTAATCTATGAAGATAACAAATGCAATAATAATAAAATTTGTCCATAGGAGACCGTTCTGTCATTTGTACTCCTGCTCGAATACCTCGGGAACATAAAAAAGGAACGTTATTAATAACTAAATTCTTTAATGTTTAATAAAAAGGAAGAGAAAAAATCTACAAAAAAAAGAAAAAAAAATACAAATTTGGTACAAAGAACCGGCACTTAAAAGATATTTAGAAATCGTTTTATGTCACAAGAAATATTGCCAAAAACCCTATATTCAGTTTTGTTTCTCAAGTAAATGCTTCCTATAAGCTGTTGGATCACTCCACAGAGATGCTGCATGGCTATTTAATGGACTATCGTTATTTGGTTCTGCAAAATAAAATGAAAAGTGATTAGAAAATAAAACAGACTATTTGAAACACAATGGATGAATCAAGAGTTTCAAGAAACTTCAAAGAGGAAGGGAAAGAGAAAAGAGAGAGAGAGAGAGAGAGAGAGAGAGAGAGAGAGAGAGAGAGAGAGAGAGAGAGAGAGAGAGAGAGAGAGAGAGAGAGAGAGAGAGAGAGAGAGAGATAGAGAGAGAGAGAGAGAGAGAGAGAGAGAGATAGAGAGAGAGAGAGAAAGAGAAAAAGAGAGAAAAAGAGAAAGAGAGAGGGAGAGAGAGAGAAAGAGAGAGAGATTTTTGATCAAATTATTTCATTTGGAATAGTATTTTGGGAATAAGTTTCGATGTTAACTTAAACCGATCAAGTTTCAAGCACACAATGTAAATCCAAGTTTTTTTTTTGTTAGATACCATCTACGGGTATAAGCACTGCTACATTGATTGTCAGCGTCTAAAAGATTTAGGTCTCTTTTAGATCTGTTCTAATTCGAAGCAGTAAATGTAGGATGACGCATCACTTTTGGGACAAGTACAATATTAGGTTCTTAATTCCATAGTTTCTCTCTCAGCTGAGTCGATTCTGACACAAACCACTAGGCCAATGCAGATATTAAAATTGGATTTTGGCAAGTTGGTCAAAAAATGACTTTTACATTTTTCAGTCAACGCAATAGCGTTGAAATACCAAAAAAAGCGATTGCAGAGCATCATATGGGACAGAGAGTGAGTGCCCAAAGCAAGGTTCTGAGACCCCAGCCTCACCCTTACCCTTCCAAGTTCAGACACATGGATGTAGTGCACCTCTTTTGACATGCGGCCGTTCATAGATCATTTAGCGGTTAAGTAAGTGGAGGACACTAAAGCAGGTTACCAGGGTCCAATCACCATCCTCCCCAACTCATAAATGAACGTTGTACCCCTTTCAGCATGTAATCGACCAGGGACCATTCGAAAATGTTCTTAAGTTATTGTGTTCTAGGCCATAAGGCGCCAAGTGCGCGTTTCACACTTGGCAGTTGATTTCCACTACAGGTGGTATTTAACAGATTTGAAGTAACTAATTACAAACAAAGGAACGCAAGTTACAATCTAAACAGTGTGTTGCATCCTAATCATCCCCAAAAAGGGGTATAAGACAGACGAGAATTACGGCATCTAATTGCAGAAGGCTGAGAAGATACTTCTGAAATCTAAAGCGGAGTTTTCAAGCCTCCACCTACGAAAATAAAAAGAACACATTTTTCACGACAAGATTGGCCACTGACACGCGCTAATTCGTTATTTTTTTTACACAGGGATAGATGTATGGCACCAATGATCAAAGAACATCAAGAGAAGCAAGAGCAGCATCATTTGAACGAATGTTTCAGCGCCATAACAAAATACCGATTTCTCTCATTTCATACTACAAAACGATCATTTCGATCCAAACTATTGCATATACTTCATATTAACATTTAAAACTCCTATATTACAATATCCAACTTATAATATAGAGGCTGAGAAATCCTTGGTTTTATAGAAAATGAAAAGCCATTTTAAAAATGTAGAGTATGCACTGAGTTTGATTTTAGGCCACTAACGCTACGTCCTGAATTCTATACATATAATGAGTGACTCGAAGCTGTTATCAAAACAACTTTAGAGGAAATTAGCCACCGAGCATGAAAATCGTATGCATTGCCTTTTGGTTTAGGACATGTTGTTTTCAAACAGTTCGTGGTAACAAATGAACTGTAAGTAAGGAGCAATGCGGCTCAGTAGTAGCCGGAACTCTAAGCAACAAAGTCTTGATAACAATGGATACATCAAAAGAATCGAATTTTGACGCTTATTCGAAGTATATAAAATTCATCAAGTTTAATTATATCAATCAAAAGTTACGGGTCTGAGAAAATTTGCTCAATATTTAACAAAGGGGGAAATCACCCCCAAAACATCAAGTGACCTTAATGAAAATCATACCATCAGATTCAGCATATCAGAGAACCCTACTGTAGAGTTTTCAAGCACCTATATGCAAAAAGGCTTAATTTTGCCTTTTTTTGCCCGAAGCAAGATCACAAATGCGTGTTTATTAGTTTTTTTTGTGTGTGTGTGTTTTTTTTTGCTTTTTTTTCCCCAGGGTTGATCGTATCCAACCAGTGATCCTAGAAGATCGAGAGAAGGTTTATTTTATCGGAAAGCATAAGTTCTAGTGCCCTTTTTAAGTGACCAAAAATATTGGAGGGCAACTCCCCTTTTTTCCCAACGGCTTCCGATCAAAATTTTTAGATAACCATTTTGTTCAGCATAGTCGAAATATCCAATAGCTATGTGGGTGAGGATGACTTGATCTCCAACAGACCCCAAGAAAAGGGCTGCAAGCTATAAACTTCGCCCAATGTTTACATGTAGTATTGGTTATTGGGAAGTATACAGATTTTTTTTAGAGGGGGGATTTTTTTGGTGGTGGGGGAGCGGGTTTTACGTGGAAAGATCTTTCCATGGAGGGCGTGGGGAAAGGGAATTTCCCACAGAGAGGGAGCTGGATTTCCCGGCATTATTTAAAACGATTAGAAATTAAATAAAAAAAAACAAGCTTTTCAACTGAAAGTAAGGAGCAACATTAAAACGTAGAACGAACAGAAATTATTACGTATATTGGGAGGGTTGTCACGTCCTCTATAATATATTCTTAAATAATATGGATCTTAATTAAATA
Source organism: Artemia sp. Qi Xiang Cuo (assembly GCF_049724085.1). Classification (NCBI taxonomy): domain Eukaryota; kingdom Metazoa; phylum Arthropoda; class Branchiopoda; order Anostraca; family Artemiidae; genus Artemia; species Artemia sp. Qi Xiang Cuo. Next base: position 42,750,723 of record NC_142805.1, read on the forward strand.
ATAATTAAATCATATGGATATCTACAATTAATATCTTAATTAAAAAACATGGATATGTATAATATATTCTTATATATATCTATATATTTAAATAATTGGAATAAAATGTCAGACTTCACCGTAAGGAACAAGGTATTGGGGAGGGAGCGACCCCCCTCATATACATAATAATTTCTCTTCGTTTTCAGTTTTAATGTTGCCTTTCACTTTAAGTTGAAAAAACCTGTTTTCTTTAATTATCACTAAACAACGATTACTAAATGGGACAAAATATATCGTTATCATGAAACTAGGGGGAGAGTCAGCTCAGACCCCAGGATCCTTCTTCGGATCCTCCAATTGTACGCTCTAAAAATTCTCCAAAGCGACAAAAGTCAAAAGAAGTGCAACATGTCTATACTATAATGTTGGAGGAGTTAAGAGTTGCATGGAACTTAGGCCCCTTTTTAGGCACTCCAATACTATAACTACTTTTACCGCGACTATTGCTGCCAGTGGCGTATTTAGAGGGGGAAGAGAATAATTTTTAAATGTTTGAACCTGACCCACATGGTGGGTAAGTCCGGACAGTAGGTGAGGTGGTTTGAACCAAACTGAATAATATAATATCCATAACTTCCTTCATAATCTGTACTAACTAACTAATAAATATCGTATATAATTAAGTATCCGTGCTGAAGAAAAGAATAATTTAATAAGGCGTCAATTACTTAAGATTAATATATAAGTAATATAATTCATTTATCCTAGAGCCTCGTTTTAAATTCATTCTTTTTGTTGTCTCTGAACGGAAGTCATATTTAAACTGCAAACCTCGCTTTGTCCCTTTTCCTTTAATTTGACCAACCTAAAAAATATCGAGTGTTTTTGAGGTGCTCAAAGTAATAATTGAAAAGTATATGGCTCCCTTTATAATTTTACCAATATTATAGAATTGGCCGACACTTGTTTTCGATCCATGAGTAAAATTTCTTTTTTTGTGTGTTAATCTGAGGAAATTTGGAAAACCCAGATTTCACTGAAATAAAATCCAGTTCTTCCCCTTAACTGGTTTGAGTGTAGTGGAGAGTTTGTCCGTTTTCATGACAGAAACTGTCTTCGTAATTTTGCACTTCAAGCAGAAAAGTGAAAGAAATTTTATTGCTTTTTTGATTTTTAAATTTTCTATAAATTAAAAAAAAAGTTCAAATAATAAATACGACTAATGTTGTCTTTCTTTCTATTCAAACTGTTTTTCAAACATCTTTAAAAACAAAATTCGTCTTGAACTTGGAAGTTGGTTGAAAATAGTTCCCATGTTGAATTGTTTTTTTTTTTTTTTGGCGTGCGTGTTTTTTAATTTTAAAAACAGTATTGTAAAAGTTTTACTTTTTCGAGACGTCCAGTCGTGGTATTATTATGGGAAAGGTGCTGCAAATAAAACTACTTTGCCGCACGTCATAAAACTGCAACTGTTCAACTTCTGGTACGCTGCCTTAAACTGCTACAAAAAACTCGCCTATCCAAAAACTATTTTTAAGTTTTTGTGCTATTTTCGAAAAAGATTTTTCAGTGGTGTCAATGAAAAGAAATAAACTGGAGGGGGGGGGGGGGGGGCAAAATATTTTTTAAAGATATAGATGGGCAATTTTGTTCTTTTTCCAATAAAAGTGTCAAAAAAGGCTTTTTTCAACGAAAAAAAGGTGTGCATATTTTCTTATGAATATATCCGTGTGTGCATATTTTCTTATGAATATATCCGTGATTTCGGTCGGCATTTCTACCCTTCAACTAATGGTCGAAGAACTGTGGTTAGGTGTCACGGGTTCCCTTTATGTCTCCAATAATGCAGCTTATGTGATTACTGTGTGTGATTGTGTTTCAATCAACGGGTAAAATACTTAACTTTGTTACGAAACTCTAGAAGAGATGTTGGGGGAGCCACGGACCCATTTTGCTCTTCTCATCGTGCATATTGAAAATTATTGCATGTTTCCAATGTAAGTAAGGGGCTACCTGTTTACCTATTCTAATAAAATTTTGGCAGGGTGCTGGGGGGGGGGGCTGACTGAAGCATGGATTAAGCCGATTTATCGGATTTTTTATTATCGCTTTACTTTCTTATTCGTTTTTTACTTGTACCGCAGCAATGAAGCTGTCGACCCCTCAAGATTTTTAAATAATGCACTTTAATGCGCGTATTTTTGTACGGAAAAACTAATGCTCAGCTCTTAAAGCATTGACAAAGAGATGATCAATAATTATTGATCAGCTATATATATATACCCACTAGCGCTCAAAATTTTCATGTATTGACGCACTCTAAACCGGTTCCTTTCACCTTACCGCGAGAAAAGACAAAGAGAAGTGACGGAATAGATGGAAATATATAGTTTGAGGTATGTATTTGCACATTCGGGGTGGGTGTGGGGGTATAGTATTTGGACAGTGTGAAGTCAGAAAACAATTCTTCCTTCATAATAAGCAGAATAATTGCGTGCAGCAGGCAAACCCGCTGTAATTTACCCCCCCCCCCATAATGTGCAAATAAATAGCCCAAAGTTGTTTGTGAAGTATTATATTTTTATCGTAGGTATATTTTATTAAGATTAACCTGACTTCTCTTCTTGAGTTGTTTGTTTCATAAAACCTGTAAGTTTAATTAATTTTAAATTGACAGTATACATATGACAGTCAACATATGTATGTATATATATATATATATATATATATATATATATATATATATATATATATATATATATATATATATATATATATATATATATATATATATATATATATATATATATATATATATATATATATATATATATATATATATATATATATATATATACGAGGGTTGTTTTTTAAGTAAGTACCGTTTTGGAATTAAAAAAAGACGTGCAAAGATATCGCAATAATTTTATTTTTACATGAAAGCCTTTACATAATTTCCTTTTCTACATAATTTCCGTGAATATTGAGGCACTTATCATAACGTGGCACCAGTTTTTGAATACCCTCCTCATAGAATTCTCCCGCCTGACTTGTTAACCACTGTATCACAACTGTTTTGACTTCGTTATCGTCTTGAAGACGCTGACCACCCAGGTGTTTCTTCAAGTGCAGGAACAAATGGTAGTCGCTGGGCGCCAGATCAGGGCTGTATGGAGGATGATCTACAGCTTCCCATTTAAAAGATTTGATGAGATCTTTGGTCCGATTAGCCACATGTGGACGGGCATTGTCATGCAGCAAAATAATGCGCTTACTCAACTTGCCACGTCTTTTGTTCTGGATTGCACGACGCAGATTGTTCAATGTCTCACAATAAGACGCTGCATTGATTGTCTTATTACGAGGCAGAAACTCCACTAGCAATACTCCTTTTTTGTCCCAAAAAACTGTGCACATGATTTTCCGGGCAGAAATTGTTTGCTTAAATTTCACTTTTTTGGGTGATGATGAATGTCGCCATTCCATGGATTGTTGTTTTGATTCTGGTGTGACGTAGGCCCCCCATGTTTCGTCACCAGTAACAATTTGGTCTTAAAAATCTTCACCTTCATTGTGGTACTGCTCAAGGAAAGTTAATGCACTGCCTAAACGTTGGGTTTTGTGCAAATCTGTCAACATTTTTGGAAACCAACGTGAACACAATTTCCGGTAATTCAAGTTCTCAGTCACAATGCGATACAAAACACTATGAGAATATTGAGGAAACCAGTCGCACATTGATGAAATTGTAGAGCATCTGTTTTCTCTCAGTTTTTGCACCAAATCTTCATTAAAGACTGAAGGACACCCACTCCATTCTTCATCATGCACATTTGTGCAGCCATCTTTAAATGCTCTCACCCATTTCCTTACCATTCCATCAATCATAATGTTTTGTCCGTAAACTTCACAGATCTCACGATGAATATCGATCGGTTTTACGCCTTTAGCACTAAGAAATCGTATAACCGCCCGTACTTCACAATCGGCGGGATTCACGATTGTCGGAGGCATCTTAAACACTCAGTAAACACGTATACAATTAAGAATCAGACTGTAATGGCGTCAGTGCGTAGACAAGAGATGTAGGTAACCAGCGCGCATGCGCAGAACGACGACCTTAGCGCTGTGGCGTCGGAATCGCAAAACGGTACTTACTTAAAAAACATGCCTCGTATATATATGTATGTATATGTGTGTGTTTGTATGTATGTATATGAATATATATATATATATATATATATATATATATATATATATATATATATATATATATATATATATATATATATATATATATATATATATATATATATATATATATATATATATATATACATTTATAATTAACATAAAGCAAAGAACCTTATAATGAGGGTGGCTAATACAAAGGAGGAGACCAAGGGGAGGGTGTATCTTGATTTATTTTGTTTAAAACACACCAATTATTTCCACACTACCCCCTCGTCCTTCCCTTACCACACTCATTAGTTTTGCAAGCTAATGTTGAAGTGAATCAATAAATTAGGCCAGACATTAATTTTACATTAGTTTTACAAGCTAATGTTGAAGTAAATCAATAAAGTAAGCTGTACATTAGTTTTACAAGCAAATGATGAGTCTAACCAATAGATTAGGCTAAATACTAGCTTCATATTAGTTTTGCAAGAGTTTTTTAAATTAGTCTCACAAGCTGATGTTAAAGTAAATAAAGTCAACAGGTTGCATGTTAGTTTTACATTAGTTTTTACATTGGTTTTACAAGCTAATGTTGAAGTAAATCAATAAATTCGGCTAGACGTTAATTTTACAAGCTAATGTTCAGTTATATTAAATAAGAAAACCAATAAGTCTTCTGAATAACTTTGTTCATACTTCCCTATAATAATTTGATATTTAAAAAGTCATACAGAAGACTATACCATTTTCCATGTTTTAAGGAAACATAATATTTTTAATTAATTTCATTTTTATGTTCCTGGCCTCCCCAGGCCATTCAGCGTGTCCCCAGGTGGCGATAGGGGAACGCCCGACAGATATGTACGGTACCTCCATAGGAGGCACGGACCAAGGGGGGACCTTGTCCCTGGGGGTCCATAATAGAAACTGGGGCACCCTCATCCGGGGTTATAAATACAGGCGGAGGAGGAAGAAGGTCCCTCAAATGTACACTCAAGTAGAGAGGACCCTAGTACTCGTGACTACACCACGTGGTTTATGGTTTTCTCAGTGAGAATGAAAAAACAGGAATTTTCTCACTTGGAAAAACATGAATTTTGTCACATTTATGGTTGTTTTCATGGATGGATATGTGTGTTGTTCGATTTATTTGATGTTTTTCTCGGATGTCAACATAAATTATGGATGTTTTATGGTTTTTGTCAGTGAGAATTTGAAAAACAGGAACTTTCTCGCATTTATGTCTGTTTTCATGGATGGTTATGTGTGTTGTTCGATTTATTTGATGTTTTTCTTGTCTGTTTTATGGATGATCCAGAAATAGTATTTGTTGTTGTTGTTGATCAAGCCAAATGTTATGACTTTCCCGGAAACAGTTAGATCACGTGTTTCCTTCTCAGCCAATCAGCGAGTCGGATACATCCTCCTTCTCAGCCAATCAGAGGGCTGTTTACATATTAACGACGGTGGGACTATAAAGAACGGGTTTTTTTGCTATAGTTTTATTAGTCTGTGAATAGACTTCAAAGGAATGAGAAGAAGAACAGTTCTGACTTTACTCATTTGGATATATATTTGTGTTGATTGTCGATGAGTGGATTGTTTACCCTATTAGAAGTTGATAGTGGAGTTGATGATAATAGTACAAGAGTACCAAACATTGCGGTGGAAATTACGAAAGGAATGCGGCTTTGTCTGGAATGGGATGCAGTATATGCAAGATATGTAATATCATTGAGCAAATTTAAAATGGAGGATCAATTATGTTTCGCCGCTAAAGTTGATATAGCACATGTGAATAGACTTCAATGTGCTTTAAGTGCATGAGTGAAACATATTGAGGATAATAAACAACATCATTATTTGTACATGCTATATATTATTGATGTTGTTGTTCTAATTATTCAATAAAATTGTTTCGAAATCGAAAATGTTCCCTTTCTTTTCTGGCTATGGGGCTAACGAATCAGGGCCAGTCTAGAGTCAACAGTCAGAGTGAAAGGACTGAAAAATGAATAAATTTGAGAAAGAGAGAATTAGATCAAATCTGGTGTTTATGGAAAAATATTTGATTTTGGATGATGATTTTCTCGAGTTATCTCTTAAACGCAGGATATTCTCTTGTCAGGGAACACTTGACAATATAATGAGGAGTGATTCCCCCCCATTGGACTATTGTATGAAGCTTTTAAAATGTGATTCAAATGCTTATAGTCAATTTATTGATATATTAATTGGAACAAAGCAGAATCATATCGTGGACATACTTTTGAAAACATTGCCAATGGATTCAATGTAGATGGCTCCTCCTTCTAAAGAGGTAACATCACAGAGCTACTCCTCTCTCCCCCATTTCCCTCTCGTTGAATTTATCGAACGAAGAGGATCAGTTTCGTTTTAGATGTGAGTGAGTTGACATCGGAAACCGAAAAATGTTCTATATATGTACATTGTGCATGTACACTCTTGGCAGTTGGAATCAATGTGAGACTTGTACAATTATTGATGACTATAGTGAAAAGTGTAAATTATGTAATCCTTGTAAATTACATAGAGGCTATGCAGTACAAATTAAAGGATGTAATTCATGTCTTGAGGAGGTGTGTGACTCTCATCCTAGAGGGCACCTGTGCTCCAATTCTCACTATGATAAATGTGATCTGTGGGAGAATACTTACCCCGCTATGATTGGAAAGAATCCCAAACGTGATTTTAGTTTATTTCTATGCGATTGGTATCGTCGCAGATTTAAATTATTCTGGGAAGAGGACTCCGGTCTACGATTCAACTTTTGTAGTAACAAGACAATCTGGCTTGTACGTCATCGCTGTGATGATACCACCTACTATGACTATAAACCAAGTGATTTTTATTTGGCAGTGACCGCATGTTATTCACCACTTGAAAACACTGTATATCATATTGCTTCAAATAGACAGATTGAAACTCTTGAATTTCATAATATGAATGCAAATAGTATCATTGACTATACAAAGAGATATGACAAGAGTGAAGTTACATTGTACTGTAGAAAATGTGACCCTGACTTTGCAGTCAATCAAGATCAATATACAGTGAATCCAAATGGTTTATCAGCATTAGTGGTTCACGATAGTTGCCTATACATCGAATATGAAGAAATCTAAAGTGAAGATTTAAAGACATTGTTGTATATATATACATTTTATTAATAAACAAATTCAGATACAATTTTTTAAACACTTTACTCTTAGGGAACTGAAATAAATACTATATAGGTCTGAGAGGATAATTTCCACAAGAAAGTCATTGATACGTGGAATTTCAATATCTATGTTGAGAAATAGCTGGTAAGTATAACCACGAAATTAGAACACAAAATATAGTAGTGCATGGAAGCCGCAGCTTTTAGTCGTTAAATCCTGTTCTCTTCAGATTTTGAATAATAGTTTTCCCACTGCTCTCAATATAGTTGCTGATGTGGGGAGAGTAGAATGTATAGGGTAGCCCAAGAGGATCAAAAAATTCAATCGCCTTCATTGTTTGAAAGATGCACAGCCAATGACCCGTCAGCACAGTCGACGGACTGCTATTAACAATAATCAAGGTATTGTTGACACGTTGAATTTTTACTAGAAAGTCCGAGGGCAGACACATGGATTTGTACTGGGACATGTAGGGGTCCATATTAAATACATTGATTATTTGACTGGTGTTCATGGCGCCAAGTCTAGTAGAACACTGCCTTCGGGAGGGATTTCCCAATAGGTTTCAAATTGATTTAGTGAGATTAGGGCAATACTCTCAGCCAATGGGTCTGCAAATGTACACTCTAAACGCACACTCCCCGTACGTACTATACTCATATCCTGTGTACCCAACAAATCCAGTAAAATGATACCATGTTTTTTAGAAAACATATCTTAGGTTATACCATTTTCAAATAGTTGAGAGTCGTGATCTAGGGTTTGTATGGTCAGCTCGCACAATGTTCTATAGGATTTATCAAAAGATAGATTGTAGAGTGGGATGCCATTTACTTTGCACTTAAGAGATGAAAGTCCAAACATCTCGAATTTATGTGGACATTCAGTCGCTGATCCTAGTGCGCTACTACTCTTCACAAAGGTCAATGCTAGTTTTAATGGGATTTCCCCGTTTATAAGGGTTGAGTCGGTGAAGGTGCGTGACCCCATGGCAATATGACACTGATTGGTGATTGTATGAGGAACAAGTAGTTTAATATTGTTACCATTGGCTCTCAGTTTTTCCACGGCCAAAGCAACAGAACTCATGACCTGTTTTTTGCGTACATGAAGTATTGCCGAGGTGAGGGAGAGACTTACTTCAGGATTGCCATCAATTTACTTTATCAATTTGAAATTGGATGGCGATAGAGTTAGTTTTATATCAACTTGAACTGTATGTAGTATCCACTGGAATCTGTTAAATTTTTCATTATATATTTTTCCGAGTGTACAAAATTCGGTCGCTTCGGCATTTTTCAGCGCTTCTGTAGTCTTAATATTAGGAACATATTCATATGCAATAAAGACGCCCCTCCATTCCTTGTTTAAATTGGGTGTTATCAACATCAATTGCATATAGCTAGTATAACTTGAGAGATGTTTGCTTGTGCTCACCAGCGTGACATTGATCTAGACAGTAATTTGACGAAATAAATTATATACTATACAATTTTCAAAAGATTTTCCATCGGTCCGAATCGGCATTGCATTATTGGATGTCCGAACTTTCATTTGAAAATCTATAAATGTTGACGACATGTTCATAAAGTAGTCTTCATTGGACTAAATTTGAAAGTGGATATTATCGGAGAGTGGTTGTTGTGGATAAAATTGTTCATAGTATCCATGCTTGACACTCACATCAACATTTTCAGCACTGAATAGATTCAATGAGGCGGTGATTGAAGGTTGAGAATCCTTATGTGGAAGGTAGGAAATCTTAGGTAAAGAAATCTAATTTCTATCTGACAATTTTCTTCCTGGGGCTCTCGGTTACCCTACGTTGTAACTTTTTCCTTCGTTTCTTTGCCACGCTGGATTTCTTTCGTTTCCATCTTGTTTAGAGACTGATGAGTTATGTATTATTTTTTGACCTTTTTAAAACTTGACAATTCTGTTTTAATCTCTTGCCATGGGTTCGCCCACTGGACCTAAGATTTTCCGAAGCACTTTTTTTTAAATCCTTGCCAGAGCCCCACTTGTATCGTTTAGAGGATGTAAAATCCGTCGCAGCCGGTAAAAGATATTTTCTAGCCAGTTGTAGTGAAGAGCAAAACAGCTTAGCAAACCAACTGCCAAGACCGTAGCCAGACATTGACGAGCGACCTTTGTAGTAGTCCATTCCATTGCCCTGTTGTCTCGGGCCAAGAGTATTAACATAGCAGTCAATATCAGGACAAGTGAATACCACTTTTTTATTAGACATCCTGCTGTTGAATGATGGGACGAAAATGACATGTAATCGCAGCTAAACCCTCTGATTTCGCTATTGGATTGCCCATGTAAGCTCTCAGTGTTAACTGACAGAATTCCATATAGCAAGTGTTTATAGGGATATATGGAAGATGCTTTCTATTTCAATGATGAATATGTTCCGGAGCGGTTTTTTGTTCAAAAACTTGTAGGAGGGGAACATTTGAATTACCAACTCGAGATGTTTCCACAAATGAAGCGTAGAGAAATATACAGGTGTCCGTGGAGAAGGCAGGCGGGTAGTCAGCGAAAATGAAATTAGTGTTTCCGGCACTTTTACCAGTGATTATATTGAGCTTAAAGCCAAGAAAATCCTTTAGATTATCATTGAGAATAACCTTATTAATGGCAATAGGTGAACTAATGTAGATCTTACCCTTCTCCTTTGAATAGTTAAAATGAAAAGCTCCCTTATTACGGGTGGAAATTTTTTTATTAACGGAATGAAATAAATTGTTCATACATGTGAGTTCCTGATAGGGTAATTCAATGTATGGATAATCAAACCAATTGATTTTTTTAATTTGTTCTTGATCACCTGGTGGTGGCGGCCAATCATAGGGTCTAATTTTTATTTCATATTTACGATCCTTTCTCAGGATGTCGTAGGTATTTTTGAGAATACAGTCGACAAGAGCCACTTCATACTTTCCGTCGTCGAATTTGATGGTGGGGGAGAGTTTCGTCCAAAAATCACTTGTTCTATTCAGATCATTGTAGAGAGGATCAGAAACATTGGACATAAAAGTCACATAGAAATCATTGGGCATTATTAATGTCTTCAACACTGACCCAAGAATCAAAATCTGAGTTGTATCCTAGCCATCGACCAAGCAACTGTTTCTTACCATGGCGTGTAGGACTATTTAATATCTTTTCAATTTGATACACTTCACTATTGTTTCTAACTTTTTGCAGTTCATAGTCATAAAACATACCGAAAATCTCATCATCCTTGGTGTCTTGCAGCCGATAAGTTATGGGTTTTGTGTACAGGATTTCAGACACGTTAAAAAGTTCGGTGCTCCATAAATAATTCCCTTTTTCAAAAATATTGTTGGTTCTATTAATTCGAACAGTATCACCAACATTGAATTTCTTCTTTTTTTTCTCTTTTTCACCCTCGGAGTATTGCTCTAGAAAAGCATCAAATATATTTTCATTGTAATGAACATCCCGAGGGCGTGAGTTGGACAGAGATCGATGGGGTCGTTGCTTATATATAAAATAGATTTTATATAAATAATGAATAAAAGCCGATGTATTTTTCAATGTGCAATATATTGAAATTAATAGACGATTCCTTCTTATCAATCGTTAAGCCAATGCAGCCTTTATCGGGCTGTGACTATGATAAAGTGATTTATTATATTTCAAAAGAAATTTTTGCACCTGGGGATTAACAAATTTACTACCGCGATCCGATTGAATTTTTCTATACGAATCCTATTCTAGAATACTTTCAATGGCCATAGCAACTTCAACACCTCTCTTTGACCGCAGTGGAATGGCAAAGGCATAGCGACTAAAGATACCGATTGTCACCAGAATATATGTGTAGGGGGCATTGTGACGTTCTTGTAGTGTGTGCAAAGTTAAAAGATTCATTTGCATTATATGTAAAGAGAGAAAGGCTTTAGTTTGTCAATAGTGTTTGCTGCTAAGCCTGTGATTTCTATGCAGTGTGTAACTCGGTTCATTTTCTAGATACTCTTTTGCATTTTTCAATGTGGTGGTGCCGGAGACAGCTTTGGAAAGCGTTTTGGGAGAACTTAAACTTCCCGCTTCGCCAATATTTTCATAGACACCTTTCAAAACTTCATCCATTTTGAATGTAAACACGTAGTGTAATGTCCACTCCTCTTTTGGACACTGGTGGACGAATCAATTCGTACTCGCTTTTGACTAGCAACCACAGGTGTTGTAAAATCAAAGGTGCTGATAGTATCTTTAAATATTGAATCTTCTTCTTGTTTAAATGGTGTTGTTGTTTGAGGGCTATATTCTCTTAGTTTCTTAAGAGTTTTCTTATTGCTAATAAGACTTTTGGGAAAGTTAGTTGCATACAGAAAGGTGTATAGATTATCGTCAAAGGATAAAAGTCCTTTACGATTTGTTACCATATCACAAATTAAATCAACTAGATTATAACTTTTTCCCTGAATTATAATTCGTTTCCCTGTGCTCTCGACTTGAACTTGATCGCCAGTTTCCAACATGAGATAAGATAATACTCTTTTACTCTGTTCTCGATAGGACAATGGCAATAGGTTTCTAATTTTCGATACAATCGAATTCAATTCCTTCTCCATTGATTGCATTGTAGAATCTTGTGGAGATGTTTCTTGTTTAGAATGATCGGTAATGGTGGGTCTCTCATGATATGGTTTATGCTTGTCCACGCGTCGCAATGCATCTTGGAGTAAAAGCAGTTTTTGTCATTCGCAATATTCTCATCGTTAATAAATTTGCTTAGATTGTCCTCAAAATATTCGATGGGCGAGAGGACAAGTTCAAATGGTGTCAATTTATTTGGTATGGCCATTAGACCTCTAGAGAAAAATGTTTACGAGTACTGCAATTTTTTGCAGTAAAAGTGTGAAGAATCAACCACCCGCTTGAGGGAGTCGTGTACGTTTAATATTTGTACCGTTGTTCTTAAAATCCCATGCGTTGACCGTGGAATGCTGTTGCGTTGTATGGTTTCTAAACACTTCTTGCAGCTTTACATTTCCAGCAATTAAATGTAAACAAAGCTCAGATATTAGATTAATGAAATCATTGTCAAACACATTTTTGAGTATAGCCTTCCTAATCAAGGGTTTTGAAGTTCTTAAAACTTAAAACAGATGCCCTTGTTCGTGTAGTTTATTCAGTGTCAGAATGGCGACTAATATTCTTTTATACTGTTCACCGGAAGATTTACTGTAATTTAATTGTTGAAAATGTCGGTGACTACACTTAGATCCTCAGGCATGCTCTGATTAAGATCCAAAAAAATATAACCATAGGGGTTGATAGTCATCTGACTGTACGCTGAAAACATAAATTTTGGAGTACCGGGATATTTCTCCTTATTGAGAGTTATGAGCGAGCTAAAATTACGAACAACTCGATAAATAATATAGACAGTGAATTTCAAAGCAAGGGTTTGAATACATTTTCTTTGATGAAACAGATTGTGTAGAACCAGAGTAACTGAAATGTGTTCATGGTTAGAGCGAACGGTGAGCATTTGTTGCATTTCCTGTGAGAACTGTTCAATGGATTCAGCCAAATCATCAATAATCAACTCCGAGTTCGATTCAATAATATTGAAAACATCAAGTCATCGTATGATTTGTATTGGTCTGGTTGTGCCAACAGTTTTTATTTTATCAGAGTACTCCTGCCAAATACTATAGCAATAGTAGATTTTTTTCAGTTTTTCCAAAAACATTTTATCGCAATTTTGAATTATTCTAGCTAAAAGTATTGTTTTCCCCAATACTGACAGTCCACGTAGAAAATACCTGATGTGTATTTTAACTTGATACTTGCTGCTGCTGACAACAGTCTGACTACAAATAACTGTAAATAGTTCGTGCTCAATGAATAAGTAGTAATTTTCCCCGTAGATCTATGTATTCAAGAACAACAAAAAAAAACAATATTTCATGACAGCATTTATTTCGACACTGCATGAAAACAAATATTTGCAGTCAACAAGCACAACGATAAAAATAACACTTGTTCAACATGACAAAATTTCATGGTGGTCAACATGAAAACTATATTTGCATTCAACAAGAACAGGGCAATGATGGCAATTTAAAAAGATGCACTATGTTTCTTTAAACACAGTTCTGTACAATACTTTATGTACAATAAAAAACACTTTTGACCATAATCAACACATTTCTGTACAACACTTTTTGCCAACTTAAACAAAGTGAAATACAACACTTTTTGTGAAACAGAAAATACACACTCAGGGAACAATAGCACAGTTGAACTTTATTACGGTGACATTAAAGGTGTGGGTACTCCCACCCCCGGCGGGCCGCGGGGGCATAGGCTAGCCAGCCACGGGTGGGACCCCCCCCCCCGGAAGGGCCGCGGGACTGGACCCCCCCCCCGGGAGCCGCGGGGGTGAAAATCTACAATAGTTGTCGTCACTGCTATGGGTTAGTGGTGGTGGTTAAGGTAGTGAGATTGGGATTAGTTAATTTATGAACAGGTTGAGTGGTGGTTAGTCAGATTAGGTTAATTTATCCAGACCAAGTTGATTGCGATAGTCAATGCATTCAACTCGGTCTAAAATACTATAGTGGCTGTGGCGTAGAACAGTCACATCATTCTTGAGCACATAGACCTTGTCGGATATACATGACATTGCATTCTTTTCCACTCTCACAGTATAATTTCTATACTGTAGAGAGCGAATTGCAAGTACTTGTGCTCTTGGCACTAGGCTACTTTCTACACAGTCTCTGTACACGCTCATGTTAAAATTGCTCTTTACAAAATGTGTAGGCACCCCTTTACACGCCTTCTTTTCTTCCCCACTATGAGTTTCAACGCAATAAACTTTGGGACCCGGGAACACCCCCTGGATATCAAATCACTCCCCGTCTCTGATTTTAACATTAATAGTTGGTTGGGGGCTTGACGTTTCACCAGCTCGGGGTAGAGCGATGGATTCCAGTTGGTGAAATCAATTCGCGAGCTGATGTGCACCCCCTTTTGCAAATCACCCAATAAATCCAATTCAGTCCCATTTACCTTTAGCAGCAGATAATCTGTATCCCCAGAGTAAACTAGAACCTCCCCTCCTGTGGCCATTGCACCTTGCACACATTGTAAAAGAACGGCAACATGAGCTTTTGGGAAATTTCCAGTACTGAACTGCCGCCCGCTATATTCTTGTTCAGTACTACATCTCGCTTTCACCTGTGTAGAAGAACCTTGCCAGTCTCTATGCTTGTGAATGATGTAAAATTGGGGTTGGCAATAATTCGGGCCCACTCTAGAGGTTCAGGCACGACGTCGCAGCGAGATCTATAACGAACACTTTCACACATTTTGCCAAACGCTGAATTTAGAATGAGCTTGTACATTTCCTTCTCCACCTTTGAATTTGCCTTAGAGTGTTTATCGACAAAGTTGTTGATAAACGTTTTCAAGTAGGGTCGCTAATTGAACTGCTGGACCCTGTGTATTTTAGTTATCTTGAAGCCGTTGCTCACCATCCACTGCAAAAGCACAAGATGAACAACGATATTTTCTTTAGGGTCCAAATCAGCAATCATTTTTTGTTTAGAGGGAGTCCAGTGCATCCCCATATCCTCAACCAATGAAAGATTGTAGGGACTCAGAGAGTCACTGCTCACAGGCAGAGTGATACAGGGAAAGACAAAATCTTTGACTGAGTCGTGAAGCGCCAGCGGAATGTGACCATCAACTTCAAAGAACCATCCTTTTGACCCATTGTCCTCGACGATGGTAATGTCGGGGAACTCACAAGGATTCTCAAGCCATTGATAGTTACCACACAGCAAAGAGTAGTGTGACATTGCCGAGGGGTACAATGAGTTCATGTCCAAGAACACTGCATTTGACTTTGCACCGGTGCTTTGTCCACTCGGATCGGTTGATAAGACGCGGTCCCCATGAAAAACATACCCATCCCTCCATGAACGCACTAAAAAAATGTGTTAATCCACGTCGATGATTAGGCCTCTTTAACCCCTGCTAAATTTTAATATTAAATACATCCCAAAATTAGATGTAGAAAAATTGTAGCCGATATATAACCCAAACTCTGAGGAGAACTGGTCTGTGTTCTTAGAGATTATATATAACATAGTTAGAAAGTCACTGGCCAAGTACAGTCTACAATAATCCCACCCATTTTTACAACCCCCCTTGGACCACACCTTCTTGGAAAACTCCTACTCCTCGGCTGTGCATTCACTGTTGGTCAGTGAATTGTAAAAAGCTTCAATTGGAGGTAGTTTGTCCTCACTTAAGCGTGCACCAGAACAGTAATAATCGTATGCATGGATACCTTTGTATGTAAACAAGTCATACATTTCACTGTCTGGAAAGTGCTGTTTAAGCAAGGGAAAGCTATCAAAATTGTCACTTTTTTTCACTTGAATAACTTGACTCAATGCCTTGGGGAAAAAACTAAAGGAATATAAAAACCTGATTTTATTCCATCACATATGCCCATTATCCACTGCCTGCCATTTCAGTTTAAGAAGCAATAACTTCTCGGCTGATTTGGGAATAATGTTGTAGATAAATGAACTATTTACCCATGGACAATCTACTCCCCCTCCCGCCCGATGTCAACGTGCCCGTGCCGGTCCTATAAATTTTAAATCATAATTTGAGTTATGAATAAAAAGGGGGATAAAAAACTGATGGCTAACATTTAAATTACATGATTGATGCGCAACCCTCCTAAAATTACTACCCCCCGAGGATATTTCCTGCCACAAATGGTCATGATCTCAAACTTTTCCCCTCCCCCCACGTTTCCCTTTAGTCCCCTTATCCACCTCTGCAAACTCCCCCTTACAAACCCAACATATTTTTTGATTTTTAATCGCGATACGATCCTCTGTAGACAACACCATTGGAAAATGTGTATTTCTCAGACGAGAAATAGCACAATTAGCCATGCCAATCAGTTTAGTTAATGCCTTGTCCATGCACTCAGGTCCCTCATTCAACGTTTCTACTATTTCTAACAATTGCATTGTGTTAGAATTATCTCTGTGCGCGGGGGCGTAGGACACTGAAGTGGCAAGGTATTCATTGGCTCGATTCGGAAATTTGGGGTCATTCACCCCCACCAATTTTGCCTCACAGTCGAAAGATAATTATTTGCACTGGAGAAGGGTCTTTTGGAAATTTTTAAAACTTAGAGTGTCTCTACCCCCTGAAACCGTTTCCACTGTCTAGTATCCGTGTCGGCCACAGTATTGCATATGATTTCGCAGATTTAGTTCAGTCCAAAATCTAGAGAGGAATGTTCGACAGTGGAAACATACCACCTTATGCTTACCTTCCCTCAAAACTCTCCTAATGTCAGTGATAGGGTTAAAATGACCGATTGTGTTCGGTTTACTAGGTGGTGTGTATAACAACCAAACCCAGTGTTTAACCAAATCAACTGAGGGACCCCTTACAGGGATGACTACCCCCTTCTTTTTAGAACGAACCCCATCTTCAAATTCTGTTTCGTACTGGACCACAGTAACGCCAATATTGAAATGGGCATTAGCCGTTTCAAAAATATCAATAGATCGAAGCACTACTGGTTATTTTCCTTCCAAACAAGAAAAATCTACAATGGGAAAACTAGACCCCTCCTTTCCATGTATAGTCCAATGATCCAAATTCGTCTTAGTAGCGTCCCGAGCTAGAGGCTCGAATACTGATATGAGGAAATCATATCGGAAACACATTTGACCTGTTTCAAAACAGATCTTCTGGACACCTTTACAACCCTCTCGATCTGGATTATAATTTAAAACTACTGACCGTTGCCCACCCCCTCTTAAAATAAAATCTTTCTTTAATTTACATATCTTAACACTTAAATTTTCAACAAAAAGAACTAGAGAACCACTACTGTTTTCATTAAAGTTCTCGAGATGCGTTATAATTTGATCGACCCAATCTATGAAAACACCCTCAAAATTTTCTAAATTTGAATAAACCAAACGCATCTCGGAATGTACATAATGATAATAAACTTCACTTTTTCCCTCATTTAAATAGAAAAACCTTTAGAACAACGGAGACCTTAATTGAATCCCTACCCCCCCACCACACTTGAATTTGTTTATCAAGAAGTGCACGAATTTTATCTACAGAGTTGTGTACAATTTCTATAGGATCAAAAACAAAATTACCACACAAAAGTGAATTAAAAGGGTCACCAAACGTTGCAATGAAAACAACTATATTATTTAAAATTCTGTTGGACAACTGAAAGTCTGGGAGAGTTGTACCCCCCTCTCCCTCTTGTATCGTACCCCCTCCCCCAAGTTGTTCAATAATAGGGCGAGGGGATGCCGCTTCATGCGATTGAAGTGGTGAAATGCTCTTGTACTCTTAGGGGAAAGAGTGTCCCATCAAACCGCCGACAGAATCGTTCAAAAGTAGCATAGTATTCGGGCTTAAAAATTCTAAGTCTGAATCTGAATTATCTACATTACCATGCTCAACTGCGCTATAATCTACATTTCCAAAATCACCTATAAAGTCGTCAATATTATCTGGACTTTGATGTAAATCCTCCCATAGTGAATTATTGGGGGGCTCCATGTGTGCCTCCTCTTCTTCCACTTGTTCACTGAACGGCGAATATGGGGCCAACTCTAGTCCAAACTATAAGTGAAAAATAGCTTATTTTCAAAGTGTTCAAATCACTCCTACTGTTTTTTAAATTTGGATTATTATTGCTTAATAACATTTGGTTAATTCAACTGAAGATAATCTAAGATATGACACAGAAGGCGACAATTTGGTCGTTTATTTTCAAAGTGTTAAAAAAAAATTTTTTTCGGCGCGGCCCCCAGCGCCCCCCCCTAACCTTGCCCCACCGCGCTTCCCGGACCAGCCGTGGCGCGTTCCGGAGCCACAGCACATCCCTGTGGCACTTCCCTGACCCGTGGCGCATCCCCCCCGGCGCTGCCCTAACCAAGCCCCCACAGCACTCCCCGGACCCAACGGCGCATTCCGGGCTCCGGTTATTTACATAATGTCCCAAAAAAGTTGAAATATTTCTAAGTCCATACAGGTTTGGTGAACTCCTCATTAGCTCACAATTTTTGTAGGCCACCGCGCTAGTTTCCGATTTCCAAGCCTGAACTTCAGACAAGGAAACAGTACAATTAAATGCTGTAAACTGTTAACTCAGTATATCGTCAACAATGTTTCCCCATCACTAAAATATTGGCATGGATTTGTAAGATTGAAAGTTATTTTAAAATATCCTTGCGCAAATTACTGGATTCATATGTGAAAAATAGATAAATATGAATCATCTCACTCAGTTCTTTCTCTTGAAACTTTGTGATAATCAATTGTGAAAAATAGGGGATTTTGAGTTTCAAATGGTGAGCATTAATTGAAATTACCCATGAAAAAGATTCGCTTATGAGATAACGGCGAAGAGATAGGGGGGGGGGGGAATGCATAGAAAATAGCAAATATTCTAAAAAATAGAATTTTTATTTTAAAAGCAAGTTATTATTAATATAAATTAAATAAAAATATTCGATTATTAAATATTGAATCGATAGAAAATATTAGAAAAGAGAGGTTTCTTTGCAAAATATTACATTTAGATATCTCCGAGGGGGGGGGGGGAAAAGAGTGGTTTCATTGTAAAAAATTACATTTAGATATCTCCGAGGGGGATAAATTTAAACCACTGGTTGAGGGGGAGGGGTAAATATCTCACAGAGATAAGTTTATATTGGGATTGAAAGGGACTGAAAAATGAATGAATAGAAAGGTAGGAAAAAAATGCTTACATTTGCATATCCTAGCTGCACTGGGACATCCGAAGGACCAGGTAGTGCATGCTGGATGGCCACTTCCTGACCTTGCATAAGTGGGGCAGCTCTTGAAGGCCCAGGCAACGTGTGATGGAAGTTGGACGGGTCGGCGTCATTACATTCTTGTACAGAGGATTGCACTTGTTTTGGAGGCTTCGGCCAGCTACCATATTGCCGGAAAGTAGCCTTCGCAGGGCCCGCATTATTAACCTTCGCTTTCTTGGCGGGTGGAGGCGATGGACATTCTTCACAATTTGCCTTAAAAAGAAGAGAAAAAATTAGTATTTAAATAATTTGCCCCCTTTTTTACAGAAAGAAAGTTAGTAACTACAATTTTGTTTAGACAAAGCATTTATCACTAAGAAAGCACAACGTAAAAAATTTCGTGAAATATACTAATTGCATCCTTTTTTGAATCTGAGAATTACGGCTCACTGAGCCCTTCAAAAGCCGGCCTGTATAAATCGGGCTAATTTCTTATTTTTAGGCGTTTCTGTTCTTTTCTGGTTTTAATCTGCATTGTGCACGCCTTGTTTGATGCATTTAAAGTATTAATGGTATTTTTTATCTTTCCATATCCTTTTACGATAGCTGGTATTTATCACACACCCAGAAAAAACAGCCCACGGAAAATAACCCCCACGGAAAATATCCCTGAGAAAAGACATGGGAAAATACCCCCGCCCTCCCCCGACCGATATGGTAAAAATGCTATTCAATTTACGCATAATAAAGCAATGTATCTTTTTCTTAAACTCACCCCCCTTAATTTTCACGCGAAGAAATAGTTTGTTTTCACCTTACAATGGAGGTGTTAGACTTGAGGCATTGTCAAACCCCCCCCCTGTCGCCAATGTCAAAAAAATATTGCTAGTCAGTAATTTTGGGAATAAATCATTTCCATGCTCACAAAACCGATAGACTTACGCAAATCCTTTAACCACACAAGGCTAATTAGAAATAATGTCTCTTTTCACGCGAAACTGTTTTTTTTAATTCGATTGGAAAAGCCTTTGGTTAAGCCGCTATCCAAATTCTTGTATATTTACCAAAGCCAGATGTACTTTAAAGGGGTGTAAGTAATTATCAGCTATTTAAATCGTTGCAAGAAATCTATAAGTCAAAGCCAGAGTGGACTGTATATTAAGGGAATGATAGAAAGTTGACAGTTGCTTTTAGATAAGATACGGAATATATCGACAACATAATTCTGGACGTAAACAGAGGGGTACGTAAGGAGGAGGGTTACGTAACTAAAAAAGAGCGTAGTTTACACCGTTTATCGAGTATGAACATCATATAGTGGCGTTTGTCTCGGGGGGGGGGTTACCCGAATATAGTAGAGGGTAACCACGGAAAACAATTTTATTTTGAAAATAAAAATGAAAACAGAACTTACATTGCTAATTGTTGCTGCCAAGACTTCAAGTTCATCTATAATTTCTTGTGTTCTATCCATTGTGTTCTGGAACTTTCTGATAATTTAATCAAATTGCATGTCCATTATATACGAAATCTCAAGGGTGAATTGTTATGTAACGGGGAAATCATATGTAAGCACGTCTCTGATTGGCTGAGAGGGAGGATGTATCCGACTCTCTGATTGGCGGAGAAGGATACATGTGATCTAACAGTTTCCTATTCCAGGACACCTTGACATTCACCCCTAGCATGCACTTGTCCAAAACAACAATAATAAATAAATCCCTCAGGCCTAAAGATTAAATAAAGCATAATGTTTCTTAATTCTCCCACTCGTGAATCAATAATTCCCCCTAGAGATTATGTAAATCAAGTTTACAGGCTAGGTTCACCTAAAGATCAAAGAAGCCATGTTTGTTTCTTAATTCCCCCCCGTGAATCAATAATTTCCCCTAGCGATTATGTAAATCCAAGTGAGAAAATTCCTGTTTTTTCATTCTCACTGAGAAAACCATATAACAGACATGAATTGCTGTTGACATCCATATATGTGACATAGTTCCTAGTTTTCAAATTCTCACTGACAAAAACCATAAAACATCCATAATTTGATGTTGACATCCGAGAAAAACATCAAATAAATCGAACAACACACATATCCATCCATGAAAACAACCATAAATGTGACAAAATTCATGTTTTTCAAAGTGAGAAAATTCCTGTTTTTCCATTCTCACTGAGAAAACCATAAACCACATGGTGTAGTCACGAGTACTAGGGTCCTCTCTACTCACTCAAAAGGACCCACTGGTTTGTCCACAAGTCCCAGGAGTTGCAAACCTTCTCCCAGTAATGGGTTAAATTGCATGGTGATGCAGAACACCATCGCGGGAGGATCCTCTATAGGAGGACAACTGCGGCCTAGCGTAAGATACAGGTCTATGGAAAACGGCCTCTGCAAAGGGCTGTCTCGACCTTTTCGGGGTACCTGCAAGACTGGGGACCTTGCGGTCAACTCTATTCCTACTTGAGGAGTGGCTCCCCTCGAAGAAATTATAGCCTAGTAAACGACACAGCATTCACACGGGATTCTGACTAATGGACAATTCTTCTGGGCTTGGTATGTTTTGATGGGCGTCTTTGGGCTGAAAAACCTCTTCCTAACTAATTTATCTATTATGGGTTGCCTCCCCGTAGTAGCATAATATTTGTAGGCATGAATATATAATGAGTCGGAGGTAATAGGCTTGAGATTGTGTGTGCAGGATTTCGACTTTTGTTGATAGAAGAGCATCGCCAAGTGCTGAAAATCATGTTGTGACCAAGATGGGCCCAGGATTGCACAAAGCCTCCATTCATGGAGGTCCCAGGGACTTCTTGCTGTCCGGTTCTAAGCCGGCTTAAGCACTTCGGTGTAGACTTGAGAAGATATGTGATTCCCGTCCTGCACTGGTATCCGGGATCATTACTTTTCTTGAGGCGAAAATAATTTCAATGATTTAAAGAACATGAAAATTGGAACTTGGAATGTTACGACATTAAAAAATGACTACCGTATCGACATTTTGACTGACGAATTCAGACGATTCGAACTGGATTTATTAAGAATTTTAGAAACTCATATCCAAGGGGTGGGAAGCATGAAATTAGGTGATATAGAATTTGTTTACTCAGGTAGGAAGGATGGGGTACATAGACAGGGAGTAGGGCTCATGATGAATAAGGAAGCTGCTAAGTTTTGTTTAGGCTGGGAAGGTATTAATAATAGAATACTAATTGCTCATTTTATGACTAGAAAGTTCACGGTATCAGTTATAGTAGTATACGCCCCTGTAGAACTGACTGACGGAGATACTAGTGACTCAGATGAATTTTACTTATAGTTACAGGAGCAAATAGACAGGGTCCCGGGTAGAAATATGATGTTATTACTGGGAGATTTTAACGCCAAGGTTGGTAGAAATAGGGATAGATGGTATCCCTGCCTAGGTAAATTTGGTGTAAGAAAAGAAAACAGTAATGGATACAGACTTTTGCAATTTTGTAGGTATAACAATCTAGTTATAACCAATACGGTGTTTGGTCATAAAATGGCTCATAAGTTAACATGGTAATCACGTGATGGTAAGACAGCAAACCTTGGAGTGCTGTTATTGATGTTAAAAGTAAAGATCACCATCTAGTAGTGTCAAGGGTTAATTTAAAGCTAAAATATCGGAAGGGTAACTACCTCCCGGGAAGTTATGATGTTGGTAGACTCCAGGATGAGAATTTGAGAGAAACTTTCCAGGAACAGTTGAATACTAAACCTGAGAGTTTAAAATTTGATAATCTGGAAGATGGTTGAAAATAATTTTAGAAAAATAATTTGTGAAGTTGCTAAAGGTGTATTAGGGAAGAAAGCTAGAACTGCAGCTAAGAATATTAGTGAAAAAGATTTATGTTTAATAGAAAGGAAAAAGGACTTGTACAAGAATTATCTGAGAGATAGATCGTATGAAAACAAAAGAAATGTAAAGAAAGTGGAGAAAGCATTAGAATATGAACTAAGGAGGTGTGAAGTGGAGGCCATGGATAAAATTGCCGAGGATCTGGAAGATGCAGCTAGACGGCATAATAATAAAATATTGTACTGGCACGCTAACAAATTGAGAGGGAGTAGTCAATCCGGACTTGGTCCAGTTAAAGATAGGAATGGGGTCGCAATTAGCGATAAGGAAGAAACTAAAGAGAGATGGGCCGAACATTTTGAGAATTTGCTTAACCGAGATAGAGTTGCAGAAAAAAACATAGAGGAAAATGAAAAAGTTTAAAACCTAGGATGTGAAGGAAGATTTGTTTTGTGAGGAGGAATTAGCAACAGTACTAAAAGGGTTAAAGAATAATAAGCCTCCAGGTGCTGATAGTGTGGTAAATGAGTTTCTTAAATATGTTGGCTCTGAGGTTAGAAATAAGTTACTGAAGATTATGAATATTATTTTTGAAAAAAGTGAAGTACCTAACGATTTTAGGAAACCTTAATTAAGCCACTTTATAAGAAAGGTGATAAAAGTGACTGTGGTAATTATCGAGGCATTAGTCTTTCTCTGTAGGTATTAAATTACTTAGTAACATAATGCATTTTAGACTGAGAGATACCTCAGACAAAACTTTAAGAGAAGAATATTGTAGTTTTAGAAAGTACGAAGACAGTGTTGACGGACTGTCCGCACTTAAGCTGATAACTGAAAATTACCCGAGCTTTCTAACACCTTCAGTCCTCAGTTTTATAGAATATGAGCAAGCGTTCTATTTTGTTGATAGATTAGCTTTAGTAAAGGTTTTATCCTTGTATGGTATACCAGACAAATACATTCAAGTGATTAGTGCTATGTACGAGCATAACACTGCTGCGGTTAAGGTAGGAAATGGGGTTAGCAGCTGGTTTTGAATCAAATCAGGAGTTAAGCAGGGTTGTGTTCTATCCCCCTTTGTATGGATTATTTTAATGGACTTTGTTTTAAGGAGCACAGGAAAGGCAATGGGAGACCACGGAATCAAATGGGGAGGAAAAAGTCTCCTGAACTTGGATTATGCTGATGATTTAAGCATCCTAGATGAAAGTGTGAGCAAAATGAATGAAACTTTAGAGATTTTGCGAGTTCAGGGTGCTAGAATGGGTTTGAAAATTAATGTTAGGAACACTAAGTCACTAAGGCTAGGAATAAGTGAAGATGAAAAGCGGATGCTGGGTAATGAAAAGATTGATCAGGTGGGAAGCTTCACTTAACTTAGTAGTATTATTAGTAAAGATGGTGGGAGCAGTGAAAATGTTAAATATTGAATAGCCAAGGCTCAGGGTGTATTTTCACAGTTAAAAAAATGTCTGGAAGAATAGGAAGATAAGTCTGCAAACCAAGATTAGAATATTAGAAGCTACAGTGATGACAGTGGTCAAATATGGCTCTGAAGCATGGACGCTCCAAAAAGCGGATGAAGATTTGCTAGATGTTTTCCAGAGAATTTGCTTTAAGGATTGTTCTGGGTACCCGGCTGACTGACTGTATTTCAAACAATAGGCTACACGAAAAATGTGGTTCAATACCGCTCTCTAGGGCTATAACGAAAGAAAGGTTGAGGTGGCTAGGGCACGTTGTGCGGATGAAGGATGACAGATTGCCGAAGATTGTCCTTTTAGGCCAACCGTCTAGGGCTAAACGGAAAGCCGGTCGTCCCCGTCTGGGGTGGGAGGACGTCATAAAGAAAGATTTAAAGGAAATGGGAACTTCGTGGGCGGGTGTAAAAAGGGAGTCTTTGAATAGATTGGGGTGGAGGAGGAGCGTGTGTAGCTGTGTTGACCTCAGGCGGCTTGGTGCTGCGGTGAGTTGTTAGTAGTAGTAGTAGTTCCAGTTGTTGAGGCAAGGGTAGAAGGCACTTAGCTAATCTCATTCTTGGCAAAACCATTACAGTCAAAGGGATTATTATTGAATGGCCTTTTTTTCGCAGCTCTATACACTATTTTCCTTTTTTCATGTCTTTTAAATACCCAAGAAAGATTGAACATTAAGAATAAAACAGATTAGCCCAATAATAGTATTGTATAGGCGCTAATCGTCCAGATCAGTTTTCAATTGGGTGTTGACAATTATTATCAACTATGTTGGCCAAGATGAAAACCTCAACAACAGTTTAAATACCTTATTTCACTTTAAATTCTACTAGGATAGTTTGCTTGTAAATTCAAGCCGTAGTAATGCACTAACTTCTTTTAATACCTCAGAAAAGCTATGAAATTCTTAGAGCTTTTTGTAGTAATAAAGCGACGGTCATAAATCCGTAACTCTATCAGGGAGGTTACACAGCACAGCGGAGTATATTTTTTTTTACAGAGGGTCTTTAATTTATTTTAAGGTAAATAAAGAGAATTGTGAGATTCATTTTATTTTAGGAAATGAACACATTGATCGTTTATTTGGTCTTATTTCCTCAAATTTAAAACACATAGAAAGGGGGGGGGGTATTTTTAATTTCTTGGGAAAGATAGGATGAAATGAAGACCAGACCAACATTCAGAAGACACCTCAGTCACTGCACCTATAATCACCTTGCTTGGCATTCGCATCAAAATACAAGATCAAAAAGCATTCCAATTGACTAGTAATTGATTTTGCAAGATTGCGAAGAAAGGATTACAAACTGAGAAATGTGAAGACCAACATTTCAGGCTATTCTTTTTGTCGTTTTCATGGACTAGCCTAGCTGTGGGTTTTCATGGACTAGGACTAGCTGTGGGGTCTTCGCGAAAAAAAAGGATCTCCTAGCAAAAATTGTTGAACATGCATGGGTATTCAGAGGGTTATGTCGATTGATGACGAATTGCGGCAATACAAAATTGTGGGAGCATTTCGTATCATCCGCTAAAAGCGCAGAATGATACCGTCGTTAGTGTAGGCATTGTCATTCGGGCCGCAATTTTGAATAGAGCGAAAATAGCGAAGTACTTTTTTTTATATTGACTGATAAAATGAATGATGTAACTTTGAACAGCTTGTTCTTGTCGTCCGTTTCTATGACGATCATCAAAAAGAAGTATTTTTTTTGCGTTTCGACACCGCGAATGACTTGATCGGCATAGGTCATGCAAAGTAGATTATTAGACTCTGCTTATAGTTTCGAACGGACATGAACAAGTTAGTTGGAATTGGCATTGATGGAGGTAGTAGCATTTCCTTTCTGTACGAGGGCGCTCAAGCAGGGATATGAAAGTATTATGCACTTGCCGTTTACATGGGCTGTGTTTCACATTATTTAAACCTGACCCTGGTAAAGGGCTCCAGACTAGACTTAATTCAAATGCTATAATATGGATACTTGCCAGAAGTCATTGTTTTTTTCCTAATCGCCCAAACGAACAGAATCATTAGTTTCTGTTCTGCTGTATACAAAATAGGAAAAGTTCCTAAGCTTCTGTGACACATGGTGGGTTGAAAGGCATTATGGTGTTGCCACTTTTCTGCAGCACTACCCTGCTGTTGTTGAAGTACTGGAGATTTGTGAACAGCCAGTCCGATTAAGGTCTAGCGGCGAAAATCAACTCCTTAGTAGCAGACATTACCTAGTTCAGCTTTCAACTCCCGTTTCACTGCACAAGAAAAAATAACATCCACTTACCTACTGTGAGCATATCGATCTATGCAAGCCTATATTAAAAGAGCTAGGGAAAACAGAGTTTCCTTCTTTTTATGGAAAAGCAGTCCAGACAGCTGAAAGTGTTGGGACACCCGCCTCAATACCAAGAAGCCAACGTTGGTGATTCTCTTTTTCAGACATTTCTCTTTTTTTTTAAAAGGCTTTGTCTTTTCCCCATACCTCGACCAGCTATGTGAAGAACTCGATATGAGATTTCTTAACCACTGAGCTACAGCATTTCAAATCCGACATATGTTCCCTCGCTTTATTGTTAGTGCTGTATTAGCCAAGGTTGTGACAAACTGCAAAGATACAAGCAGTCCCATTTCTCTGAGACTAGCCTCCTTGCTGCGCTAACTGTCTGGCAAGGCAAATGTAGGTCTATAGGCAAGTCTCATCATTTCAATATAGTTTCTGAAACTCTTGGTGCGTGCGACAACTGCTTTTGTTCAACTATACATTAACTCTTGATTGTATTCCCCCTGTTATCACGATTTCTGCAGAGCTTTCATTTAGCGTGCTAAAGTAGCATAAAAAATACCTCCAAAATCAGACAGCAGAGGGCAGGTTGAATGGTCTTGCACCCATGTCTATCAATTGCAGTCTCAAGGTGAATACTGACGATGTTTTAAGCAACTTCAGGAGGAAATCAAGATGGATTAAAATATAAGAAGTATTTACAGTACTTATGCTCTTTTGTATCTGATTCAAGGATTAGCAAGATTAGAGCTATTCAGTTTGCTTAATTGAACTCACTACTACCATGCATCTTCAATTGATTAACTTTATCTTCAATAATTAGCATGGTTTACTTGCCGAAATTACTATTATTCGAACATCCAAAAGCTACATGAATAAATGGACAGAACTGAAATTTAAATATGAGTGGATCCACTAAACTAGCGAACAGATTCACAGCTGTAAAAGAGCATAAGTTAAATAACATAATAAGTTAAACTAAAAAAAATGTAGCATTGTCCCACTTAAAACCCCCAAAAGGATTGAAAGGCATGCATGCTTTATTGAAAACTAAACATATCTTGGCATGTACATTTTTAATAATAAGAATTACTTCTCAAACTTGTCAAACTTCACAAAAAACAAATTTTCTCAAAACAAATAATCTAGTGGCAGCCACTTTAGGTTTACTACTTTAACGCGGCCCTAATTTTCTTCAGCGATTTCTTTATTTTAAATCGATTCCTTCCAACTAAATGGCAATCTACATAGATTGATAAAACTTTCATAAAAAGAGGTTGGTAATATGTAAAGCAGTTTATGGAGTAAAATAATTATAATAAATTCATACTTGAAACGAGCAGAAGTTGCAGAAAATAAAAGAAAGCTTGTCGCCCCTCAAACATTCCTTGAGGTAAAAATGTCATTTCTGCTTTAATTACAACAAAAAAACAAAAACATTCTACTAATTTGGTTTGAAGAAACAAGGCTCTTCTTTTGTCCATATTTTCCTCTTTTAAAATTATTTTTTTTGAAATGTGAAGAAAAATTCATGGCCTGAGCAGAGCTCTCCTTTTAAGCAATCTACTTAGTCTTCAGTAAAAGCACAAATAGTATTCTCGTCTCTTGGAGGTTGTAGGGGTAGGGGGGCATCAACAGTAAATATTTTAGTAAGTACTGTTTGTTTTAATTCTGCATTCTTCACTGTAATTTGCATAATGTATATTTCTATTTGTGCTGTATTTATCCATATTTTATAACATTAAATATGTATATCTCTTTATGTGTTTTAATTTTAAAGCTTAAATAAGTGTGAAAACTTTTCGGGATGTATTGTATTGTTTTGCCTTTTCGAAAACGTTTAGTGAGCCGCAGTCCCAAGGCTAGAAGGCCGCATGCTGGCCCTGCCTGTGTGCCCTATAGTTACGTAAAAACGAAGACAAAAGGGCAAGTAATACCTGCCAATAGACTCTGAATAGAAATTAGGACACTTTTGACATCATATAAGGCTGACCACTTCTCCTTCAATATATCCAGGCAAATATTTCCATTGGTATCAACATTTGGATGGAAGCAGGGAGTTGAGAATTTTACTACTGGCGCTGAATAAGGGTATCCATCCGGGAATGACAGGGATAACTTATAAGAAAGTCCTTCGTATACCTGCAATATGTTTTACATTAGCTTGAAGCCTGTTGTCTAATTTACACAGGATATAGGTCACGTTTAACCTAAAGGCCCATTTTCAAACCTCTGAAATAATTGACAAAACCTTTTGCTAGGCTATTCTCAAATAAATTATCAGCAGGCCGACGTAGATAAGGAGGATCAAAGCATTATTGAGTATATACTGGCCTGGCAATCCTAACTTCGAGAGTAGCTTAGCACACATTTTTTTTTTTACAATTATATCAGAAGTGTTGAAATATCAGATACGGCTTTTAGGCGTGATAAGGGTGAGGAAATTTGTTCTTCAAAATCTAAGGAGCGGAGGAGGGGAACTTTTTTGTGTTTTCAATAAAAGCCATTTTTCTTTTAAGAATGTAACTTATCTCGGTAATCTTTTGTTAAAAAGGAATCACTCGGCTGAAGACGCAATTAAATATTCATAATATATTGGTTTTAAAAGTTCACTCGCTACCACTGAGTGGGATTCATTTAGCTGGATTGACTGATTTCCCCCATCGATTGGTTGGGATAAATTTCAAGGAAGTGGTTCTTTGGAAACAATTTCGGTGACTATCCGGCCTCCCCGTTTTCACAGACAAGCACTTTAACATGATAAGGACAAACCATCTCCTAAAATATGAGAACCCTATAATTTTCTAGATTGCTCTTTGTATTTCGAGAAAGAAGTTTCCAACCACATTCTTATAAACTCTGTCTCTAAAATGAACAGCTGAAATAACCAAGGTGCAATATTAAGGCTCTCTCTAAGAGCTATAAGGGATTAATAAGGACCCAAAATGGCCCTGGAAAGGATCCAACCCAGTTTTTGGGCACAATGGTTAAACTTTGGAGCCTGTAACCTAAAATATTTTCATGGAAGTAAAAACCAGGAAAAGGAAACTAAAGAATTAACAAATAAAGTAAAAGAAAAAAAAATGATAAGAGAAAAGAAATCGTCATGCCAGCACACACCTGAGAATTATCCAAAAGTGTCCAAATATGACATTAAGCAACAAAATAAACTAGAAAGAAGAAAAATTGGCAGAAAATTACAACAAAACTATGTAGAAAAGACTGTAACTCTATAAAAAAAAACAGAGCTCCACCAAAGATTTTAGATCCAGATGTCAAAGAAACCATACAAATTAACTTTAATATGCCATAAAAATTAGCTGAAAACCAAAATATCCTGAAAGGCGTTATTACTTAGAGAAACTCGAGAATGTTTTAACTACACTTTAAATACTAAATTTATGAAATATATAAACACCAAACAGCTTTTAAAAACTTACAGTGTCGTTTGGCCCTTGAATGGTGGCCGTCCAGGAAAGAAGATTATCTCCATCTGGGAAAGCAGATACCGACTTATCAGCACTCATCTAAAAAAATAGAAGTCTGTAAGGAAGATAAACGCCTCTGTTACAAAAAGCCCCAAGTCATACAAGGAATTGAGAGGCGCCCCCAATTGATATGAATATATTACTAATACTGATAGTACAGATGCACTTAAAAATGCTACAACTAGTGAATTATATCTAGTTGGAAAAATATATCATGAAATATTTAATATACCCCAATGGCTGCCACCCAATGTTAAAGTGGATATAAAATTGACGCGTGCTCCCTCCAATTTCATAGTGAGAAAGGAATGTGCTGGATTCCCCTATTTAAGTCTGTCCCTCACAATATTTATATTTCATTTACTAAGACAACAGGTTTTTAGTGCAGTCGCTTCGGCATAGGAAAAACTAAAAACCACGGAGACAAATATACAACCGAATTTTAATCATGAAGTCACCCATCGACGACATATTGCAACGGTGTCGCGCACCTTCACCGATTCGTCCTTTATCAATGGCGAAATTTCCTCGAAACTTGCTTTGGCATTTTTAAAGAGCGCCAGTGCAATTGGATCATGGAAAGGATGTCCACATAAATTCGAGATGTTTGGAATTTCATCTCTTGTATGCAAAGTACATGGTATCACACTCTACAATCTATATTTTACTAGATCCTATAGAACATTGTATGAGTTGACCGTGCAAACCCTAGATCATGATTCGCAACTATTTGAAAATGGTATAACAGAAGAAATGTTTGCTAAAAAACATGGTATTACTGACTTGGATTTGTCTGGTACGCAGGATATGAGTATAGTATCGTACAGGGAGTTTATGTTTAGACTGTACATTCGCCGACCAATTTGCTGAGATTGTGGTCCTAACCTAACTAGACAAGTACGAAAACTCGTGAGGAACCAGCCCAATAGGTTCTGCTTTGAATGACTTGGTAAATAGAAAACCACTCATATGTGCGATGCACATATCATGGACCCAGACATGTCCCATTGAAACTCATATTGCTTGCCCTTGGACTTACTTAGAAGATTCTAAATCGCGAACAATACTTTAATCATTGTTAATAGCAGTCCGTCGACTGCACTGACGGGTCATTGGCTGTGCATCTTTCAAACAATGAAGACGATTGAGATTTTTGATCTTCTTGGTCTACCCTATACATTCTACACGCCTCACATCAGCAACTATATTGAGAGCAGTGGGAAAACTATTATTCAAAATCGAAAGAGGGTGCAGGATCTAACGACTAAAAGCTGTGGCTTCCTTGTGCTACTATATTTTGTGTTCCGATTTCGTGGCTATACTTACAAGCAGTTTCTCCATATTTATGGTGACAATCCACGTCTGAACGACTTTCTAGTGGAAAATATACTTACAAGTGTATTTAATATTGATTTCAGTGCCCTAAGAATAAAATGTTCTAAAAATGTTTGTGAATTTGTTTATTAATAAAATGTATATATACAACAATGTCTTTAAATCTTCACTTTTGGATTTCTTCATCGGTGTATAGGCAGCTTTTGTGAACCACTAATGGTGGTAAATCATTTGGATTCACTGTATATTGATCTTGATTGACTACAAAGTCAGGGTCACAGTTTTTGCAGTACAGTGTAGCTTCACTCTTGTCATATCTCTTTGTTTAGTCAATGATACCATTTGCATTCATATTATGAAATTCACGAGTTTCAATCTGTCTATTTGAACCAATATCACATACATTGTTTTCAAGTGGTGAATCAAATTCTGTGACTGCCAAATAAAAATCACTAGGTTTATAGTCATAGTAGGCAGTGTCGTCACAGCGATGACGCAGAAACCAGATTGTCTTGTTACCCCAACCGTTGAATCTTAGACAATATTCCTCTTCCAATAATAATTTAAATCCGCGATGATACCAATCTCGTAGAAATGAACTAAAATCACTTTTGGGATTCTTTCCAATCATAGCGGGGTAAGTATTCTCCCACTGATCACATTTATCATAATGACAATTGGAACATAGGTGCCCGCTAGGGTGAGAGTCACACACCTCCTCATGACATGAATTACATCCTTTAATTTGTACCGCATAGCCTCTATGTAATTTGCAAGGATTACATAATTTACACTTTTCACTATAGTCACCAATAATTGTACAATTCTCACATTGAGTCCTACTGCCAAGAGTGTACATGCAGAACCGATATATATAGAACATTTTTAGTTTCTGTTGTCAACTCTCTCACAGCTAAAACGAAACTGATCGTCTTCGCTCGATAAATTCAAAGTGTAGGAAAGGGGAGAGGAGTAACTCTGTGACGTTACCTCTTTCAAAGGAGGAGCCATCTACATAGGCAATGATTTCAAAAGTATATTCACAATATGATTCCGCCTTGTTCCAATTAATATATCAGTAAATTGAGTATAAGCATTTGAATCACATTTAAAAGTTTCATACAATAGTCCAATGGGGATTATTCCAAATGGCGAGAAAATCATCATCCAAAATCAAATGTTTTTCCATAAACACTAGATTTGATCTAATTCTCTCTTTCTCAAATTTATTCATTTTTCAGTCCTTTCACTCCGACTGCTGACTCTAGACTGAGCCTGATTCATCAGCTCTAACCAGAAAAGCATGTACAATTAGCGATAGAGTTTATTGTCTTCGATATGTTTCACTAATGCACTTCAAGCGCATTGAAGTCGATTCACATGTGCTATATCAACTTTTGCAGCGAAACATAATTGATCTTCTATTTTAAATTTGCTCAAGGATATCACATATCTTGCATATACTGCATCCCATTCCAGACAAAGCCGCAATTCTTTCGTAATTTTCACAGCAATGTTTGGTGCTCTTGTATTATTACCATCAACTCCACTATCAACTTCTAATAGGGTAAACATTCCACTCGCCATCGACACAAATATATATCCAAATAAACTATTCTCTTTGAATTCTATTCACAGGCTAATAAAACTATAGCAAAAATTCTTTCCTTATACTACCTCCATCACTAATATGTAAGCAAGACCTCTGAATGGCTGAGAAGGAAACATGTAATCTAACTGTTTCCCAGAAACTCATAACATTTGGCTCGAACAACAACAACAAATACTGTTTCCCAGAAACTCATAACATCTGCCTCGAACAACAACAGGAAGGAAGTGTCATTAACTTTGCCTCGAACAACAACAAGAAGGAAATGTCATTAACTTTGCCCGGAAACGATTTGGTTAATGACTCAATAATCCATGAAAGTGACAAAATTCCTGTTTTTCAAATTCTCACTGACAAAATCCATAAAACATCCAAGAAAACAGACATAAATGTGAGAAAGTTCCTGTTTTTTCAAATTCTCATTGACAAAAACCATAAAAACAGACATAAATGTGACAAAATTACTTTTTTTTAAAATTCTCAATGACAAAAACCATAAAACAACAATAAATTTGACAAAGGTCCTGTTTTTCAAATCTCACTGACAAAACCATAAAACATCCATGAAAAACATCAAATAAATCAACCAACACATAACCATCAAAGAAAACAGACATAAATGTGAGAAAATTCCCTTTTTTTCATTCTCACTGACAACAAACAGACATAAATTATGTAAAAAAAGTTGTAGGTGGCAGCAGGGGTGAGTGATCGTGTCAATAGGGGCATCTCTACTCATATGCTACTGGCAGGATCAACCAGGTAACACATTCACGTTACCATCAGGCACATTAGAAACACAGTGAACCCTTGAGATTTCTCTCTAGGAGTACGGCCACCTTGCCATCGTCCTTTCAAGACCCCCTCAATCCCATAGTCAAAGGCTCTAATGGTACCAAAATCATTGCCGAATCAAGGATTCCACAATATACAAGATTCGTCTAGCTCAACAGATGCTTGGATCATAGTGATTCCTCGTGGCTCAAAACTAAATCACTCTGAACCACCATCAGTTTATAGTGTTATTGAAACGCTAATCCATTGGAAAGCATTCATCTTGCAATCCTAGCGCAGTCAAAACCACTGTGCTTGCACTAAGAATCGCCAAGAGGCCTCTCGCTGGTAGCAGTTGGATGGTCCAACTAACATTTGCCAATTTCAAACAAACTCCTCCTTTACACACTTCCACAAGAGAGTTTTCCTTTATTGGGTGTGTGATTCAACTCACCTTTTGGTGCAACTGATAAAGCCTTGCCGTGACAACAATTGAGCTAGACATACCATACAAGCCCAAAAGGGAATGAAGGGCACATTGGCTCTCTTTCTTTGGGCTCTCTCTTGGCATACTAGCCCAGTACACATTCCTCGCTATTTCAATTCAGTTGTCATCAACTAGGTACAGCTACATGTGCACGGATGCTTATGGTCGTGAATGGTAAGATCGTTGCTCAAGCGATGCTACCATGTAAAATAATTATAATAGTAGACCTAACTCAGATTTAAACTAAATACATTATAAGACAATTTTGTTTGACCTTTTCAAGAGGAAAGTTACCTTGCTTTCGTTGTATGTAATCAATTTTTTTCTTCTAATTCCTGAAAACTTTTTAGAAAACTCTTAATGTTTCTAAAAAACTACAAGTGTGACAAAATGAAAACACATTTTTATCTAAAAGGCTATTCGTTACACACCCTATAGCTTATAGAAGATTTTGTAAACTTGAATCTTATAGAAAATTCCGCAAAACTAGAAGAATTGTTGAAGAGTAACAATGCTTGACGCCTGTTGTTTTATTTTTATTTTTTATTCTTTTGTAAGATCCATTTTTAAAAGCGATCAAAATGACAAATTCTTTAAAGTCCATTTTATGCTGAATTTTGATAGTTTGATGGTATGTGATTAAGCAATCATTAAGATCGGTTGACTGTTAGAGGTATTTCCCCCCTTTTCTAAAAATCAGGCAAATTTTCTTAGGCTCGTAGCTTTTGGTGGACAATATTAAAATTAAGTAATATGATATATTTAGAACTATTACAAAAAGACAAATCTTTTTGTGTATGTATTGTAATCAAAATGCCTTTTTTAGAGTTTCTGTTACTATTGGGCCGAGTCGCTTCTTATTAAACAGCCCTTTCCACGGACTGTTAGACTAGTTTATTAATTTTTTGCTTTTAAAAACGCTTCATTCAGAGTTATTTTGCATATAACTGCTTCATTTAGTAATTAAAAAAAAGCAATAAGTCATCAAGTAAAAAGCTATTGAATTGAGACGTTCCTTATTTATAGTTTGTTTCAACAGACCTTTTGACTAATGTAGACGTTTCTGTTTTTTACTTTAAAAACCCTCCAGTAAATGTTATTGAATTCTTCATAAGGGTGTCTACCAAAGGAAGTCATGTGTTTTTCCTCTCATTTTTCTCAGAGTTTAATTTTCATCATTTCAATGTAGAAATGTATTATAATCCTATTTTCCTTGTTCTTCACAAAAAGCATAAGTGTATTTTTAATGCATTCAAATGGTGAATGTAATACTGTATCAGAAATAAACTAAAAATAATTTAAAAAATTAGATTAATCGGAGGATACACTTATTAAGTGAAACAAGTCAATTTCTTGGAATAATTTCTTTTTTTTAATCAATCAAACAGAAAATTCTATAATGATTAGACATTGTTTGTTTTGTATCGTAAAATTTTTTTGATTGATCTTTTTGTTATTATTGTTTTTTTTTTTTTGTATTTATCAAATAAAGCTGGGTATTTTACGTAAATAACTATAAATTTATTCAGTTATATTTTTTGTAGTTTCTTTCATTTATGTTTTTTTTATGAGAGAGGAAAACTCCAGAGCTCAGTTTTACTTATTCTTGCGAAGGTTTGGAAAACTGAGGAAAGCAAAATTGAAGTTAAATCTTCCCAAAGAGAAATGTTGAAGAAATTAAATATCCAGCAAGTCCTGCTCATTTTACTCCATATTTAAAGCTTACATTTGGTCAAATGTGTGATAAATATTTGATAAAACGTGACAGAATGTCCAGCCAAAAAGAAAGCTCATTCTGATACTTCGAATTTGATATCCCTTAGAGGTTACATCTCTGCTTCCAGTGATTTTGAACGGACTATTTGACTAATGTATATATTTTTTTCCTTTTAAAAACGCTTCATTAAGGGTTATTGTGCATTTAACAGCTTCATTTAGTAATTAAACAAAGACAGTGAGTTATCAAGTAAAATTATTGAATAGTTTATAAGTGTCTACCAAAGAAAGTCATGTGTTCTTCTTTTTTTTTGAGTTTACTGTATCTTCATTTTTATATAGAAGTGTATTATAATATTATTTTCCTTGTTTTTCACAAAAAGCATAAGTGTATTATTAATGCATTCAAATGGTGAATGTAATACTCTACCAGAAATAAATTGAAAATAATGTTAAATATTAGATTAATGAAGGGTACATTTTTAAGTCAAACAGGCCAATTTCTTGGCACAAATTTTTTTTAAATCAATCAAACCCAAAATTGCATAATGATTAGCCAATGTAAGCATTTAAATCAGTCTTAATGATCATATTAAAGAATTATAAGAAATAGCCCATTTTTTAAATTTAGTCGTAATATGACTTTATATAAAAGTCCAAAACATAAACTGTAATTTATCAAATTTCTAAATGCTAAAGGAGAAATTTTAAAAATAAATTTGTTTTTGGTTTTTTTTTTTTTTTTTTTTTTTTTTTTTTTGATTAAAAGTGGTTTTTGCGGTTTTTCTATTGCTGTAGACTCAATTTTAAAATCGTAATATTTTTTTTGATTGGTCATTTTCGTATCATTGGTTTTTTTTTGTTTTTTTTTACTTTATATTTAAAATAAATTTTGACATTTTTAGTAAATAATTATAAATTTATTAAGTTATATTTTTTGTACTTTCTTTCATTCATTTTTTCTTATTAGAGAAGAAAACTCAGAGCTTGGTTTTACATATTCTTGAGGAGGATTTGAAAACTGAGGAAAATACTATTGAAGTTAAATCGTCCCAAAGAGAAATGTTGAAGAAATTAAATATCCAATAAGTCCTGCTCATTTTACTCCATATTTAAAGCTTACATTTGGTCAAATGTGTGATCAATATTTGATTAAGCGTGATAGAATGTCCAGCCAAAAAGAAAGCTCACTCTGATACTTCGTATTTGATATCCCTTAGAGGTTACATCTCAGCTTTCGGTGATTTTAGTTTTTTTTGAAATCGCTACAACACTTTACCGTCCGTCCTCTGTGTTTATTAACGATTGTTTTTTTACGTATATGTTGGGAACTTCTAAAATTAGCGTTTTATTTACAGGACACGAAAGAAGTCATTCTGGAGAAAAGCCGTTTAAATGTGCTGCATGCGAGAAACGTTTCGCCCAATTAGCTCATTTGAAAAGTGAGTTAACTAATGATATTTCTGCCATTTGCATCCTTTTTTATATCTAGCTGGTTATATCATACAGAGGGCCATTTGATGTTGATTTCTCGGGGCATATTTATTTGAATTTCTACCTTCTGTTATGACCAGGAAGTCTTAATTTTATGACCATAGCCTTTTTTGGGATATTGGAAGTTTCAACAAAAGTTCTATGTAAATAATGGGAAAGTTGCATAATCTACAGCCCTAGCCCCTGGGCCTCTTGGGGGCTATGTAATATTTGAGGCATATTTATTGACCTTTTGACTAGTTCGGAAAAAATGTATATCTCGAAACTTCGACTGTATGCCTTGGACGACAGAAGGGTAGAAAAAAGATGGGCTTAGATGGATGTCAGTTGTTATATTTATTTTTCGTCAATTGTTACCGTATTAATTATCTGATGTGTGCTTACGCGTGGTAATCTTCTTTGTGTTTGTAAAATTAGGTTCATATATTCCTCGTGATGCTAGAATTTCATCTAAGATATAAGATGAACTGGGTTAACAATTTTTATAGTCTATAGTCTATTACAAGGCAACAGAAAACCAAAATCATAACAAGATGCAACCAAGCTATTTTTGGTGGTTAGATTCTATTTATTGGATCGAGATTTAGCGTTGAGATTTTTGACATCCTGTCATATACATTAAATTCTTTTTGTGTACAAGCTCTGTTACTGTTTTTAACTTTAAGTATTATGTCTTCCGTCTATATTTTTTTAGTCAATTGTTATTTTAATTATTACTTATCTATTTGTCTAAGCATCTTTTCTACCAGGCGTAATACGCTTCTAGGTCTGCAGGATTAGTTAGTTATATTTCTTGTGATACTAGAATTAATTTTATATTTCTTCGATATACAATTTACATGTTTGTTTCTTTAGTCCTCCAAAATATATTACAGCTAAAATACGAAATAATAGTTGGTATTAGACTTGCGTTGAATGAAGAATTAAATATTAAGACGCTTTTTTCGCGAAATGAAATTCATAAACAAATTATAAGATCTCTGTAAAAGCATATAATGCAAAGCTAAAATGATAATAATTGTAGACCTAACTCAGATTTAAACTGAATTGCATTATAAGACATTTGACCATGGCAAGAGGAAAGTTATTTTGCTTTCTTTGTATGTAACCAATTTTTTTCTTCGAATTCCTAAAAATTTTCCAGAAAACTACGAGTGTGACAAAATGAAAACACAGTTTTATCTAAAAGGTTATTCGTTACACACCGTATAGCTTATAGAAGATTTTGTAAACTTGAATCTCATAGAACAGTCCGCAAAACAAAAATAATTGTTGAAGGGTAACAATTCTTAACGGCTGTTGTTTTATTTTTATTTTTTATTTCTTTGTAAGATCCATTTTTAAAATCGATCAAAATGACAAATTCTTTAAATTTTATGCTGAATCTTGATAGTTTGATGGTATGTGTGAAGCGATCATTAAGATCAGTAGACTGTTAGGAGGTATTTCCCCCCTTTTCTATACATCAGGCAGACTTTCTCAGGATTATAGCTTTTGTTGAACAATATTAAAATTAAGGAATGTTATATATTTAAAACTATTATAAAAAGACAAATCTTTTTGTGTATATTTTATAATCAAAATGCCTTTTTTAGAGTTTCTATTACTATTGGGCCGAGTCCCTGCTAATTAACCAGCCCTTTACACGGACTGTTTGGCTAATTTATACATTTGTTTTCCTTTTAAAAAAGCTTCATTAAGAGTTATTTTGCATTTAACTGCTTCATTTAGTAATCAAACAAAGGCAATAAGTCACAAAGTAAAAAGCTATTGAACTGAGACGCTCCTTATTTATAGTTTGTTTCAACGGACTATTTGACTAATGCATATATTTTTTTTCCTTTTAAAAACGCTTCATTAAGGGTTCTTATGCTTTTAACAGCTTCATTTAGTGATTAAACAGAGGCAGTGAGTTAACAAGTAAAATTATTGAATAGTTTATAAGAGTGTCTACCAAAGGAAGTCATGTGTTCTTCTTTTTTTCTAGAGTTTACTGTATCTTCATTTTTATATAGAAGTGTATTATAATCTTATTTTCCTTATTTTTTTCCTTATTTTTTTCCTTATTTGTTTTTTTATCCTTTTTTTTTTCATTATTTGTCTTATTTTCTTTCCTTATGATCTTATTTTCCTTATTTATTTTCCTTTTTATAGGATATTCCTATATATTAATGTTGATATATCCTTTATATTTACAGATAACGTGTATTTATATCTCAAAAATATATCTAAGTATATCTCTATATTTCTTTTTTCCAGGATAACCATTACAATAAACGTAAAAAAAAACATGGCAAATTTAGGTTTAAACTTGTCTAATTACATGAGTTTTTATTGCTGTCTTGGAAAGTATGATTTACTTCCAGGCCAGTATTAATAGCAATCCCCGAATTAGCTTAAAAAAAGCTCTTGTTGCTTTTAATATTTGTATTTTTGTGCGTATTTTAATAGTTTCTTCTGTTCTTCTAGCTCACATACGTACTCATACAGGGGAAAAACCGTATAGCTGTAAAATTTGTCAAGCAAGCTTCATCAGTCTTTCCCACAGGAGTTGGCATGAAGTACGAAGCATCGTAATTACAAACAAAAGTATGTATTTTTACAATTTCTTTGTCGGTTTTGCCCCGATATTTTTTTTTTTTTTTTTTTTCTCAAAGTCTTTATTTATTCACGGCAATCTTATTTTCCAGCATTGAACACAGTGACGGGTTCAATGCTAAGAGCCTTCAGGGTCTTAACCCTTTTAAGGAGATGGTGCGCATATATAACCTTCAAAGAAATCGGAACTAAAACAAAAAAAGGTCTTGAAGAATTCTCAATGAGAAAAGAAAAACACAATAAATATATATTTACAAAGTCTTTGATAAATTTATGAATATATTAAAATGTTCCAAAAAAAAAACAGACTGTGTGTCCTATTCAACGAGGATAAGTCATGACGCTCTAATTGGAGGGCCGTAATGCACGTATTACGGCCTGCACAAACATACCCTTCTTGGCCAGCTTATGAGTTATCGACTTAAGTTGATTTCTGGCTTAGTTGTGATATAACCCACATAGATTGGCTTAATGTCTAAACTGAAACTTTTGAGTTTCTTTGAAAAAATGTCAATAAAAGTGATTCTATTTTCTACTATTAACAAGCTACAGCTACTGATTGCTAGAAGGGCAATCAATGGTAATTAAGTTTTTCATTTGGGTGAATTTGTTAAGTAGAATTATAAGTAAGTAAAATGGGAGGAAATGAATTTTTGACAAACAAATTACATTTATGTTGAATATTTGTAATTTTGGATTTGTCGTGTAAAGGATGTCCTTTTTTTTTATTATAAATATCATTATTGTTAAAAAATGGGTCACACAAAAAAAACACAACATTGACATCTGCATATAATACTAACAAAAAAAAAACAACTAAATATGACCTCTTACTATCAAAATAGGTCCCGATGCAAATTAGCGCGTTTGGGACGACCCAAAAAAAAAAGACACTTCAACTACTAATACTCTTCCTCGGAAAAATACAACAAACAAACAAACAAAAAACTCTTGACTCCTCCTCCCCTCTCCCACCCCTACTAAAAATTTAATCAACAATCCAAAAAATAATATATTTATAGGAAACTTTAAGGAATCCCACACTCATACTCTATAATTCATCATGCTTCCTTACACATACCGACATTCACGTCAATCAACACACGAATCATTTTTCTTTTAATACTCACAAGCATATACTCACTCCCATTTCAATCACTCAATCAATGTATACAATACTGAGTAAAACAAATACATGCAAAGAAGTGCAGAATTCCTCAAGGGCCTTCTTACGTTTTACTTCTTCCGGGAGCCTGTTACAGAATTCAGGGCCAATATACCTAATAGAAAACTTAGATCTGGTAGTAATCGGAACCGATGTTCTAACCAATTCAACATTCCTTGTTTTATAACTATGATCCATTTCTTTATAAAATTCCGAAAAACTTGCAGGTAAAAAACTAGAAATTTTTTTTTACATAAACAAATTTACATAAAATTTGACCAAACCAAAAAATGGTAAAATTTTTAATTGATGATACCTAGATCTTACCAAATTTTGTGACAAATCATTGGTCAAAACTCTTACAGCTTTATTTTGTAACACACGGGGTGGATATGAATGGATTTTGATCGTCGACGACCAGATTATAACACAGTACAACAAATATGGATGAACAAGAGAAAAATATAACATTCTAATACCTTTTTGGGGAAAATAATCCTTCAGCTTCCGCAAAATTCCAACTTCTTTGGCTAATTTAGTACTTGTAAATGCAATATGATTTACCATGATGCCAAGATACTGTACAATACTTGTTTATTTTATGCGTCCATTTTCTAACTCAATTTCTTCAATCCATGAATAATAATTTGCACTTCTGCCATATAACATGAACATTGTTTTCTTTT
The DNA here is from genome assembly GCF_049724085.1 of Artemia sp. Qi Xiang Cuo. Classification (NCBI taxonomy): domain Eukaryota; kingdom Metazoa; phylum Arthropoda; class Branchiopoda; order Anostraca; family Artemiidae; genus Artemia; species Artemia sp. Qi Xiang Cuo. The sequence continues at coordinate 42,792,848 of NC_142805.1, forward strand.
GATTAACAAGCAATTTTTTTCACTCGCATCCACCTCTCGAATGTTACTATTCGTTGTTTTGTGTCATTTTTCAAGCCTGCTTCTGTTTTCGCGGCCATTGTAAACTGAGTATCATCAGAAAAACTTCGAAGCATTTCTCACACCATGCCATTATTGCACCCTAGCGCTGATAGCTGTTTGAGATTTAGATCATTAATGTATACAAGAAATAATAGGGGACCCAACTTAGACCCCTGTGGCACACCGCACTTTACTACCATCTCTTCTGACAGGACTGCGTCCAGTCGTACTCTTTGTGTTCTTTCTCCAAATCGGGCTATCAATTTCAGATTTTTAGAACGGAGTCCAGCATTTTCAAGCTTAGCCAATAAAATTTCATGACTTATACAGTCAAACCCCTTCATAATATCCAGAAAAATTAAAGCCACCTTTAAACCTGAATCTATTCAATCGTTAACAAATTTAGTCAAAATAATAAAGCATGCTCTGTAGACATATTTTTCTAAAACCAAATTGACTAGAGTGAAAAAAAACCTCTTTTTTCAAAATAATCCATCAATCGTCTATAAATCAATTTCTCAAAAATAAGAGAAATCACTGGAAGTAGAGATATCGAACGGTAGTTGTTCATATCTTCCTTATCACCTCTTTTATATAGAGGAATAATCAACGCATTTTTCAAGCCATTAGGGTACACTTCAAATTCAAAACACTGACTAAAAAGGTACAACAGATGACTAGATATAATTGGGTTAATTTTTTTACTACTTGAAAGGTTATAAAGTCCGTTCCAGCTGCCGATTTTTTCACACTTTTCGAAGTATCCTCAAGTTCACGCGATCTCACTGGTTGAGGATTAATGGTTGTATCACTTGCTTAAGGAAGAATATTCTGGTATGTACCATCTCCATTTATGCACTCCACAGATGTTTTTAGCCCTACTTCTGAAAAGTGAGTACACTAGTTATTAGCCACACCACTATTCGACTCCGACGGTGGATTACTAGGAATTATGGGTTCACTATTTGGGCTTATTACTGACTTAATCAGTTGCCAAGTTTTAGCTGGGCTTCCTTCATAATCTTTAAATTTCTTTTCATAGAAATCCATTTTTGCTTTTCTTGAAAGACTTTTTGACTTTCTATTAAATTCTTTATAATGTTCTTTATCAGATGCTGAACCTTGATTCGCGCACCATTTGTACGTCACGTGCCTTTTTTCCATTGAGGTTAGTAATACTTTTGTAATCCAAGGTTTAATTGGCAACTTATACTTTTGCTTTGTCTCTTGAAACTCCAAACACTCTTGAAATAGTAATTTTACTTTTTCATATCATTTACCAAATTTGGTATCAATATATCTACTATCCTGAAGAAACTTAAAGTCTGCACTTTCTAGCTTCCGCTTAAACTTCAAAAGCACATTTGCATCTACAAAAGGCACCTTTGACAACTTTTATTCTTGGGCTTAGGACCAATTATTCCAGTCACAGATATTGCAACCCCAAAATGGTCAGATACGCTATTTATAACTGCTGTAGGGCACAAATAATCAATATTTACAAAAATATTATCAATTATAGGCTCCGAAGTTTCTGTCACTCGTGTGCATATGTTAATTGCTGGATAAACACCAAAACAACATTGTGTTAACAAAATGTCTTGCCTTACTATTTTCAATAACCCTATTTAAATCAATATTAAAATCTCCACAAATAAAACAGGGCATTCTTGAACTTAGAAACTTTTCTAACAATTCATCTATCAGTTCGATAAACTCCTCAAGATTACCTGAAGGTGGTCTGTAAATTACTTTAACCCTAAACTTATTATTTGCATTACTTACATCAAGAACCATAGATTCAAATTTTATTTCATAATTAACCGCAAAATCCGACCTAATCTGTACACAAAATCCACTTTTTACATATAGGCCTACAGCTAAACCACCACCTTGGTGTAGGACCATATTTTGCAGATACAGATTATAACCTTCTATTTCTAATTAAACAGAATTATGATCCCTAAGCTAAGATTCCTATAGCACTAGGATATACGGCTCAGTTTTAAAACATAGCTCATAAATGAATTCATATGATGTGTTTATCCTTTGACAGTTTATGTTATAGGCTTTTATTTCTCTCATATTCTTCCAATCACTCATCTCACACCAAAAAAGTATACCGGAAATCCACATATCCAAAATTCTCACTTACATCATAATCCCGATGCAGAACACCATCTATCAATCCAAAAATATCCAGTGGGCTCCTTTCAAGTTCCCTCAACTTAATAATTAAATTAACCATTATCCAAAACCAAATATGGGCAAGAGAAGGTCGAAGGTCATAATAAAATAAATATAAAAACCGAAAATAAGACTAAAGAAATAAACAAACCGGTCGATATGTATATGCATATCAACTCCGGAATAAAAATCTCAGTGGGCTTAATATGGCTTCTTTTTTCCCTCTCACAACTTGATTTATAAACAAACCAAAATTTAATAATTTTCATATTAAATAACTTCTCATATCTCCTCAAAAAAAAAAAAAAATCCAAACAAAATAAAAAAAAATAAATCAAAACCCCGATTTTCATTTTTAACGCTTTGAAACATTTAATCTTTTAAACGTTAAATGCAGATTTAAAAGAAAGAAATGGTGGTACTACGGGTGGTATCCAGCATTCAACACCTATCTCCATCAAATATTTTATTTTCAACACCAATTCCTTTCTAATTTGGCGTACCTCTCTGTTGACATCATCACTAAAGAAACTTGTTTTCCAAACTGCAACTCCTTTCCTCTTAATTTCTTTGCATTTCTCATTATGCATGTCGTTCCTTATAATCTGTAACTTTGATTTGATAATGTTACTCGCTTTTTATATCACTGAAATTGGTGGAATATCCTTCAATTCCATTTCCTATCCCTCATTCAGAACTCTTTTAATGGTATTTTTTTGTATCCGACGGTGGGTCAGTGCTCACATTCCAGAACAATAAGTTGTGTTTTCTTTCCGTATGATGCAACATGAGATACTGATTTTTTAATGGTTTAACTTGGGCAAATAAGTCATTCACGGGTTTATCCTGATTTTCTATCTTACACTTCAGACCATCTACCCGATTACTTGTTTCACTTGCGTCACCTTCCACACGCGTGCATCTCTCTCCCAATTCACAAACAGTTATCTGTATATTTTGCACGTCAGTCTTCACACTATGAAGGGACTCTCTAATTTCTTTTACGTCTGATTGTAAAGTTTCCAACAGCTTCCAAATTCTTACAATATTTTCTGTATTTGTTTTCTCACATTATTGTCATAAACTTTTGCCACTCAAATCCAGAATGAAATCCTCCGGCTTGGGCCTTTTAGCCCCTGTTAGAGTTTTAGGGGTTGACGTTAGACTTTCCTTTGAATTTATCAACACTCTCATTCCCACCATCAGTTCTTATCATTTCTCTTTCTTTTCATTCTCTTGGACAATTACGGCAAATAAAATTCCAAAAAAAAGGCACTCTCAAATCAATATATAACGCGCGGTTCAAAAGTGCTTTATATTTTCCTTAGTTACTGTGACATCATCATGACTTGGTTATTATCTATCCGTTCATTTCATTGGCCACTAATAGCCCAATTAATTAACAATGTTAACAGAATTATTTAATTACAAAAATATTAAAAATAAAGGTGCACTTTTTTTCAATTTCTTTAATTTCTTGTGTAATCAGATGTTAGCATAATAAATTTCTTTCTACGCAAAAATCAATAGGCACCGTGCCAAGGTTTATCCACAAGTAAACAGTTAATCCATGAAATGTCCTTTTTTATTTAACATGTTAACTGGTCAGAGCACAGTAGACAGAATATACAATATCGACAAAGGCTATACTCTATTACTATCCACTAAAAATATGTGAGATGTGACACAGATTAAAAACCACACAAGATTCAGACTCCGCCTTCGCGCACGAGCGATTCCGATTTACACATCACGATAAGCATATGGAAAAACCGGGGTTTTTTCGATTCACGACTCAATTAGCAGACAAAATTAAATTATAGTCTAATCAAGAAAAAAAAAGGCGAACTTTTTCTCTACAGTAAGAAAAATTATTAGAGGGCAACTTCTACAAGTCCTTCTTTCCAAGAGGGAAGGAAGTAAAGTAAATGCTTTCCTCCAACGAATAAAAAGTTGTCTCTAAACTAAAAATAGGTAACTTAGATAATTTTATGTTTATTCACAGATAAATATTTTTGAAAATTATCACATTAAAAAATTTCAAAATTCATAATATTTATACTGTGGTTGAAAGGAATCACGCTCGGCTAATCAAGCCAGGTTTGCAACAGTTCTCCACTACTGGACACTTTTTTTATTGGATGAAAATGGGTTGTCGGGTAAAAATCACCAGATCTGGTGGTTTTTCGCCCTCTTGGTTATTTTTAAAATTCTTGAAGATTCAAATTAGGCCTTGGGACTTCAGGCAGAGGTCACGAAAGGACGATAATTAACGGAGCTAGCAGCAACAAATTTAGCACAAGGGGGGGAGCAACCCAGCCAGGTATATTTTGTGAAGTTGTGGGTTTGCAAAATTACTGCCGTTAAAAAGTTAATGATGAAATCTGTATCTGCTGGCTGGTAGAATTGCGTGCTCTCTGGCCCTTGCGTATCTTGCCAAGATGCTTCTTTTCCTTATACCTCCAAACCACAGTATTTAGACGATTGACCAGACCAGGGGTCTTGTCAAAGGAACCAGGGGAAGAAGATCTATCACAGTTTGTCTGATATTTCACCATAGGCTTGACCCATGACAATTTTCCAGAGGTATAACAAATATATAAGAAATTGACACCAATTTAGTGGTCTTTTTAAAGCTGAAGTTTACCATTAAGGATGCATACTGTGGCACAGGGATTAAAAACGCTAATAAGCAAAGGAATCTCGATTGGAGGACGAAAAAAGATTATTGTGGTTATTCGTTTCAATGGAAACCAAGAAAAAAGCAAAAACAAAAGGTTTTAGAAAGTAAATACAGAAAGATAAAAGAGTAGTAAAATAAATAAACATGCTCTTTTTATGTCCAGAAACAAGATTTTATATCACAATTTCAGTTTTTGGTTGGAATTCCGTTTTTTGGTACAAATTATATTTCTTCTTGAAGTAGCTGAAGGCCTTTGAAAAACATAATGTCTTACCTCGGGGTATCCAACGCGTCTTTTTGGTGTAAAGCCTATCATTATTGACCACCGACTTTTTGGTGATTTTTGAAAAATGCTGGTGATTTTCTTGGTGAAAAGCTAGTGATTTTTATTTGGTCCTGGTGGCAACCCTGCTGAGAGGATGAACAACTAAAATACGCAAAGAAAAATGCATTGTACAGTTTTATTTGGCTCAAAAAGTGTTCCATGATCTTAACACTAGAAAATACTACATCAGGCACCTTACTCATATCGTGTTGTAGCAAGCGTAGACTTAAAAACTAGGGCTGTCTAAAGGAGCTATTCGCATATTTTAAATAGGCTTGCTAATGTTATCTGCTGCTGCTTATATGCTTAGACTTATATATATCTATTTTAAACTTACAGATACTTATATACGAATATAAAATAGGATACTTACTTATTTGCAGGAATTCCGTGCAAAGATATCCCCACTCCACGGTTTTTTCCGCTGCTTTTGCAGCCATCGACAATACATTTCCCAAGCGTCATTAGCCATTGAATGCCAGGTAGTAACTAACTAAGGTTCTGACGTATATGCCCAGGGTCTATACGCGCGGTATCAAATGTGTGCCATGTTTTGAAAAAGGAGTCGCTACAGTCTACAGCGGGTGAGAGACTGAATGAATACTAACTGTGATGGACGGGCATCCTGAAAAAGGATTAGGGAGACTTGTGTTTGACTTAATAGCTGTAGACTGTTCAAAATGCTCAGTTTTCAACCACCGATCTTAACTCGACCTCTATCAACCAATCCTGAAAACCTATCATTCACATCTCTAAGCCGTCAAATTGCACACATAGTAAATCCCTTAATTAATCCAAAATATTGTAATAAACTACATCGAGATTGTTAATTATTTTAATTGTCAGTGTCAGGCTTGTAAACGGGTTGAATCTTTTACTGAATTGTTAAATTCACGAGTATTATGTTCTGTTACACAAGTATTAAATAATTTATATAATTAATAATTATTATTATTTGGACTTGCTTTGCTCCTCCAATTTTACAAGTTGAAAACTCGTGCATGGTTTCGCTTTAAAACAGGTGAGACCTTTCTGCTAAAAACCTGAAAGAGAAAAGGGGGGCGAAGGGTTGTTGGACCCTCTCATTTTTACGTAGAGCCCCAAATTGTGGGCGTAAAAATTAGAATAATTAGAAACATTACCAATAATTATAATTGTTACAAATGTTACTAGGGTATATAGGAGTGCCGTTATTGATGTTAAAAGTAAAGATCACCATCTAGTAGTGTCAAGGGTTAATTTAAAGCTGAAATATCGGAAGGGTAACTACCTCCCGAGAAGTTACGATGTTGGTAGACTCCAGGATGAGAATTTGAGAGAAACGTTCCAGGAACAGTTGAATACTAAACTTGAGAGTTTAAAATTTGATAATGTGGAAGATTGTTGGAATAATTTTAGAAAAATAATTTGTGAAGTTGCTGAAGGTGTATTAGGGAAGAAAGCTAGAACTGCAGATAAGAATATAGTGAAATGGATTTATATCTAATACAAAGGAGAAAGGAATTGTACCAGGATTATCTGAGTGGTAGATCATATAAGAACAGAAGGGCTGTAAAAAAAGTCAATGAAACGTTAGAGCATGAGCCTAAAAAGCGAGAAGTGGAGACTACGTGCGAAACTGCTGATATTCTACAAGATACAGCTACAAGGCGTAGTGAGAAGATACTGCATTGGCTCGCTATCACATCAAAAAAAGGTTGTCATTGCGGACTTGGCCCAGTTAAAGATGATAATGGGGCCACACTTATCGATAAAAAAAAAACTAAAGAGAGCTGGGCTGAACATTTCAAAAACTTGCTTAACCAAGATAGAGTTGAGGATAACCGAGTTGAGGATGTGTCGACCAAATTTTCACTCTTAGGCTAATAATTGAGAAGTGCCTGAGTTCTCAAACACCTTTGGTCCTCAGTTTTATAGATTATGAGCAAGTGTTCGATTCTGTTGATAGAAGAGCTTTAGTAAAGGTTTTATCCTTGTATGGTATACCTTGTATGGTTGTATGGTAAGACAAATACATTAAAGTGATTAGTGCTATGTACGAGAATAACGCTGCTGCGGTTAAGGTAGAACATGAGGTTAGCAGCTGGTTTTCTATTAAATCAGGAGTTAAGCAGGGTTGTGTTCTATCCCCATTTATATGGGTTATTTTGATGGACTTTGTCTTAAAGAGCACAGGAAAGGCAATGACAAACCACTGAATCAAATGGGGAGAAAAATTATCTTGGATTTAGATTATTCTGCGGATTTAAGAATCCTAGATTAAAGTTTGAGCAAAATGAATCAAGTTTTAGAGGTTTTGAGAGTTCAGGGTGCTAGAATTGGTTTGAAAATTAATGTTAAGAAGACTAAGTCACTAAGGCTAGGAATAAGTGAAGATGAAAGGGTGACGTTGGGTAATTAAAACATTGATCAGGTGGGCAGCTTCACTTACATTGGTAATATTATTAGTAAAGAGGGTGGGAGCAGTGAAGATGTTAAAAGTAGAATAGGCAAGGCTCAGGGTGTTTTTTTCACAGTTAAAAAAAAGTTTGAAAAATAGGAAGATAAGTCTGTAAACCAAGATTAGAATATTAGAAACTACAGTGATGACAGTGGTCAGATATGGCTCTGAAGCATGGACGCTCCGAAAAGCGGATGAAGATTTGCTAGATGTTTTCCAGAGAAATTGCTTAAGGGTTGTTCTGGGTACCCGGCTGACTGACCGTATTTCAAACAATAGGCTATAAGAAAAATGTGTTTCAATACCGCTCTCTAGGTCTATAAAGAAAGAAAGGTTGAGGTGGCTAAGGCACGTTCTTCGGATGAAGGATGGCAGATTGCCGAAGATTATTATTTTCGGCCAACCGTCTAGGGCTAAACGGAAAGCAGGTCGTCCCCGTCTGGGGTGGGAGGACGTGATAAAGAAAGATTTAAAGGAAATGGGAACTTCGTGGGCAGGTGTAAAAAGGGAGGCTTTAAATAGATTGGGGTGGAGGAAAAGCGTGCGTAGCTGTGTTGGCCTCAGGCGGCTTGGTGCTGCGGTGAGTTGTTAGTAGTAGTAGTAGTAGTTACAAATGTTATAATAAAAAAATTTGTATTTATAATTCTTCACCAAGTGTGATTTCTCATTGCGTTTGCAATATTTAAACTGTTGTTTTTTGGGGTTTACGGGGGGGGGGTACCTAGGTTAGGTTACATATTTAATATATGCTATGTTTATAATTAATTATTTATATAATTATAATTAATTGTGGCACCATTAATTATAATTATTACAAATCTTATAATAAAAAAAATTATGATTTATGAATTTATATTTCAAATAAATAATGTATAAGTATAATTATAAAATGTAATTACAATAATAATTACCACTTCCCACGTGTTGTTAGCCTTCGAAATATTTCTTTATGCCAAGAAAATAGGCCTACTATGTGTTTTAGCCTCAATGTCTTGCTTGAAAATTTGAGATTTACTTTCAAAAGGTCTGATGAATTCAAAGATAACCCTAAAAACCTTGTAATTTTAAGTTAAGTTTATTAACATGAAGAGAGAGGTCAGTAAAGGACTTTTAATTGATGATAAGATTCCTAATCTGAGGAATGTTTATTAGATATTTAGCTTCAATAAGTAATAAAATGTCGTCATAACACCCCTCAAATCTCTCTTGAACTTTTTCTTGGTTCAGCCAGGATTATTGAGTATTGATAGTCTTTTTTGCGATGATCTTGCTTGTGAAGTGGCTGGTCAGCTATAAATTCACTATTTTTGTCAGAAGTAAAATTTTTATTTAATTTATTTCAATTAATTTTTGCTAATTTAAGTTTAAATTAGTTGAATTTCAAATTAGATTAAATTTAATTTTCATATAATTTAATTTTTTTTAATAAGGCTATTAATTTTTTTCATTAATTAACATTAATTAATTAATAACTTTATTAAATAACACAATTATTTCCAAGAATCCAGTTTAGGTGCAAAACACTTCTTGATGGGTAACAACGAATGAACCAGAACAACGGCGAACGGGAACAACGGAATGGCCAATAGCTGCCAATAACGATTCATTTAAAATCAACAACGAAACAGCAAAGAAAAGATATCTCAAGGCTATTCATGGCTTAGGAGAAAGATAGCTGTTACTTTTCCTCTTCCCTTCCTCTTAAATCTTCTAAAAGTCATCAATTTTATTTGTACTTTAGCAAAAATTTATCTATAAATTAAAGAGTGTGCTTTCTATTAATCAAACATGAACCAAAATAACAAAAAAAAAGACAAAAACAGTATAATATCCAATATTACTGAAATAAATAATTAAAAAAGGAAAGGTTATTTAATATATAATTATGTTAATTCCTAGAAATATTAGCAAGTTTTTTAAGTTATAGATTTGATAAAAGACAACATGTTTAAGATTATTAAGTTTTTGGAAAACCACAAAGAGTATATAATGACATTTTTTTCATATATATTTTCTCTCTTTAGATGAAGCTCTTCATCGTCTCCAATCCAGTATGATTCCAGTGCTGTTCCACTTGCAAGATCCATCTATTTTGAGTTCCTTAAAATTTTGCTCGTTTGGTTCTTGTTCCTACTTTGAGATTTTGAATTTCTTTTCCTCTTTGGAATTCTCGTCTCTTTATTTTGTGTTGATATTATTTTCCTTGCTATTACTTGCTAAGCTGTTTTTTGTTTAAAGTTTACATTGGTAAGAAAGCTGTTTTTACTTTACTATTATTACCTCTTCATTTGTGTTGTCGAAGTGCTTTTTCTGTGTCATTTGTTTTTTATTTCCCTGTGTCTTCTTAATCTCTTATCTCTTGCACATTTTTACTTTTAACTTTTTTTGTAGTGTTTGAACACTATTAAAAATCAATTATCAAAAAGTTTGGCAAGAAAGTTTTTTTTATTATTATTAACTTTTTGACTAATCTTAATTATAGAGTTAATGCTTCTGAATATGGTTTTCTTTTCATATTTAGTTTTTTTATCCTAAATATTTTTTTTTTTATCCTCAATGTCATATTCCAGTACTAGAATAAGCACAATTTATCTCAAAAAATTTTAGCACAGTTTATTTTTTTTATAACTGTTGGTTTTTTTTTATTATTTATCTTTATTGTTCAGTTATTTTCTCCTTATTTTTCCGTTTAGCTGTTTTTATGTTGTTTTTTTTCTGCGTTCTTGAATCTCAAGTCATTATTTAAATCGTCAACAGTATGCTTTTTTTTCTTAAATCTTTATTATTAATAATATATTATGTAGAAAAAAAAACCCGGACTTTCAAATTATATAAAAGTTCAAAGAATGTGGTGAAAAATATGTTGAGGTTGATCCAAAAATTTTTATTAGCACCGGTTTTTTTTTAAATACTATTTAATGAAATACAAACTTCAGAAAAGTTCAAATTAGCAAAATTTCAAAACCATTAGACGGTTCACCAATTTACTACGGTCATTACAAGCTTATATTTAGAACTATTGTTTGCATTATGCATTCTTAAAAGAAAGAATGAAACTGGAGTCAATTACATATTAATTTTAAACTACAAATTCCTGAGTACCATCTATTCTCCTAAGCAGCGCGTGAAAAAGAAAATATTGCTAAAATTTGGGGAAAATCATGGGGACTGACCTCTAAAGGGGGCAGCAACTAAAGAAAAGCAAAATATTAATAATGAATCATAAGCATGCTTTCACCTTAAACTTTGGTTCAGATTTGTCTAGTGTCGGTGAAAAAAAACACTACGCCATCTAGCATTTAGTATTTGATATGTTAGATGCGGCAATAAAACGAAGTTAGCGTAACTGGCAAGATTACTGTCCCATTAAGTATCAGATCTCAAAGAAAAGTAAAATTAAGAAGCCTGAAAATGCCAAGACACATCAAACGCTTGAAGGTGTTTGTAATCTTATTTTTTGGTACCAGGGCCAATTCCCTCTCTTACAAGTTGTATATGCTCTTTGCTGCATCTATTGTTTTATTATTGTTTCACGGTTGATACTTAGTGCTTTTAAATTTGTGTTTATGTCTTTAATTTGTTTCTTTTCTCTTTTTGTAAAACTGGAAAATATTTTTGATTAAAGTATTATCAAATAGTCTATTTTGGTTATGGGATTCTCAATCTCAATTTTATTTTAGTAGGACAGTAGATTCATTTTCAGAAAAAAAAGGATAGAAAATAGGCTAGAAATATCCTTAACTAGTTTAAATCAGTATGGATTGTGGTATCAATAAAGCTAAAATGCTAAATGGCTTCAGATTTCAAGCTAGGCTGTAGTGAACAAAAACAGATTTACGGCAAAAGGACTAGAAAGACATTATTTTTTACGATAGTTCACACAATTTCATAACATCATAATTTTAAATTAGTCTAATTTAATCATTTTTTCTGGCCTTAAATGTCAAGTGCTTTAATTCTAATCGTTTCTTTTCATTTTAAGTATTTTTCTGCTCCCTTCCTTAAATCATTTTATTACAAGCAATAATTTTCATTGATTGTTTATTTAAATCTTTAGTTTTTTCAATATATTTTTTAATTCCCTTATACCTTTCTGTTTAATAATTTTATTTTTCTCCTTTAGATTTCTCTTCTTTTGAAATTTTACTCCCAACTGTCAGGAGTTATTTTTTCCCGTATTTTTCTGTAAGGAAACCAAATAAAGGAAAAAAACTTTTTAGAAGAAATTGCAACCAAAAGATTGTTTCTTAATAACTGCTATTATCTTCCTTATTTCTGCAACTTCTTTATTACTACTACTACTACTACTAAGAAGTCACTGCGGTACCAAGGCCTCTGAGGCCAACAGAGCTACACATGGTCCTCTTCATCCCAGTCTATTCAAAGCCTCCCTCATGACACTCTTAGAAGCTACATTTTCCTTAAATCTTTCCTTTTTGCCTCCTCCTACCCCATACATGGATGACCTGTTTTTTGTTTGATCCTAGATGGTTGGCCGGCAAGGACAATCTTCGCCATTCTGTCATCCGTAGAACATGCCCCAGCCATTTCAACCTTTCTCTCATTACAGCCCTTGAAAGCGAGATTGAACCACATTTTCCGTGTAGCTTACTATTTGAGATGCGGTCAGTCAGTCGGCTACCCAAAACAATCCACAGATCTCTAGCAACATCTTCGGCAGTTTTGAATTAGGTTATGTCACAGTCATTTTTACTTTATTCAAAAAAAGTGCTTCTAACAGACATAGAGTAAGTATTTTTGTTTCTAAATAAAAGATTGTTCTAAGTGTTTATGACATTTTTAATGACATCTAAGTTATGAAATTTAAGTAATTGTTAACATTTAAGTTATGACATCTAAGTAATTGACATCTAAGTTATGAAATTTTTAATGAAAAACACATGGAGAATTTAGCCAAAACATAGTCAAGGCTGTGATTAGATTTTTTTATTTTTTTTTTTGTCATCAGTTTTACTGAATTTATTCATACTTCATCTTAGATTTCAAATGCTATCTTTTTTCTTATTCTTCTTTTCGATCCCATTTTACTGCGTTTTACTTTAAAGCCCCTTAAGTTGTCTTTTAAAGAAGTGGGGGGAGGGGGGTTAATCGAATAAATTCTTAGACCACACTTGCTTTTCAAATACATTTGAAACGAATGTATATTAAAATGTTTCAATAAAACTGGGGAAAAAATTGTGATAACAAAATTATAATGAAATTTCAAATCTTTCTGCTTCACATTTGGAAGCCATTGTCAAGAGAAAGAAAAATTAGCCTAAACAGAACATCTAAAAAAAAACGATAAAACATAAAAGCAAAAAAATTGTTGTTTAAATTCGAGTTTTTCTTCTGGATTGTCTGCCAAAAGTATAGCGGGTCTGCACACAAAACGAGTTAGCTAAAATTATTCTGCATATTATGAAGTAAGAATTGTTTCCTAACTTCACGCTGTCGTAATTCTTTATCTTTACCCCCACGCCATTAATGTTCGAATATATAGCCCAAATTATATATGTCCAATGTATTTTGTCACCTGCCGCGTGTCTTTGTCGCTATAAAAACGGTTTTTAAGAAACAAAATTTTATTTCGGTTTCTGAATAATTAAAAAGTAACGTATATTAAAGTCTATGGTGGATAAAAAAGCCTTCTCCCCGTTGGTGCCGCTGTCAGAGCAATAGTGGTGGGGAAATGAAAATAGGCGCTTCGTTTCTGTACTTGGTTTCACTTGTAGAATCAACCGGTTTGGAAAATATTCAGGATTTCTTGGTGTTTACTCATTTGTCTTGGGCGGAAAAAAAATTAAGTATATTTTGGAACAGAGTATATAATATTTTAGAACGTAAATATCCAAGTTGGCTTTGAAAGAAAGGGAAACTTGTCAAACAATTTTATACTATCTTTTGGCATAATTATCTGTTCTTGAGAGAGAGAAATTTAAGTACTAGTCAAATACTTTGATGATTAAACCTCAAGAATTGTAAATACTGATGGACTTGATCAGATTCGATTCTGAAAAGTCCACATATTTGGCAAAAGCATGGTTTATATCTAACTCTTTGTGGGAAAAACTCCGAAAAAAAAAGGAAAATTTTCTCTGCCATTTACTAAGTATTGAATCTGAAGGACCACATCTTGTACATAGCTCCAGTAGTGCTTATGCCAATATGAGCCATATGCAGCCGAGTTCGTGATTGGCTGTATTTGCCTTTATTTGGATTTTAAAAAAAAATACTTCTTCACATGCTGTCCAATGGTTTGCGTAGCGCCTCGTGATCTTCGGCTGGGAGTGTGATGCATGATGGGGGCAAATCATCCGATAAGATGATTTGGAAGGTAAATAAATCAGCCCAAATAAAACCATTTGTCTCGTACTTTCTTGAAAAATCACTTTTCTTCTACTTTAATTGGTTGAGTGTTGTCCAAAAATGTAAAACCAAAAAGTTATTTTGTGAGAAAACAGTGTAAGTATCACTGGGTGCAGGGCCGTATCCGGGATTTTTTTCGGGGTCATGGGGGGGATGGATTTCACACACAAAAATTGGGGGGTGGGGTGGGGGTAATGGTACAAAAAACATCAAAAATCTCTGTTTTCTTATTTGTTATGTTTTTATGAGTCGGACAAAAAATCGGAGGGGGGCGGGTTTACCCCTCCCCCAGATGCGATCTTGACTGAGTGTCAATGATTAATTTGACTAGATGACTGACCAGATATTTTTTTCTATATATATATAATCACAAAATATATAATATGAAGAGATGATTAATTAATTATATTTCCTAGTTTAGTGCACAAAATTTCAATATAGCCACGTGTTTCGCTTTATAGTAAATTAGTTGGTTCTTCAGTTTGTTTGTTTTTATTTTTCAACGGCGTTGTTCCTAGGTTAGAAATTGCAAGAGACGAAACATTAGAATTTTACCTAATCGGGCTTATTGAATGACAGAGACACAGAAGGTTTACTTGCAAAAAAATCTTGTGACTCAAAAATATTTGTTGTTTTCATTGGCTTAAAATATGATACAGAAGAACCAATCGAGTAAAAAGGGCGGCATCGGGATTATTTGGCTTTCTTTTCTAACATATTTTAGGATTAATGTGATTGGATACAAAAATACGTTAGAGGCATAAATCGATGGAATTAAACACCATCTTTACCACGAATTGATGGAAGTTAGTGTTTTCTTTCTCTATATAAATAATGTCAAATGAAACAAAATGTATGTGTCCGAGATTAAACTTCTTAAGCTTCACATAATACAGGACTAGGTTCTAATGTAGAAATGTATCTTCGAAAGGCTGAAGTTGTGACCCCATATTTCTTCTAGATTTTGGAGAATAGTTCGTGGGGAATCAATTTTGAAGCCTTAAATTGCTAGGTTGTAAAATTTGGATTTTTATACATTTTTTTGGAATTTCATATGAGTATGAATCCTGTGGCAAATGGTAGTTTAATATAGGTCCAGCTGTGACCTTGCTTGTAAGCGGAGTGAGAGAATATGAATTTCTTAAATATGGGGTTTCATTGTTACTCCATTGACCGTGGAAAGTTTCGTATTTATCAAGATCCTTACCTAAAGCATGTATTTTACAATTTAGAAAAATGCGCTTATTACTCACTTGAAAAATAAACACCCAACTTTTATAGACTTCTGCTTCCAGCAAAGGGTAACCACCAAAATTGGTATATGTGTCAGAATATATTTTTCTACTGGGGTAGAGGGGGGTTGGAAAGCCAGTAATACTATCTTGAATGGGTTAAAGCATTTACAAAATATTCACAATCGTCATATTTTTCCAGGTATTATCCCTGGTGCACTGGTGCAAGTTTCATTTTTACAAATTGCCAACACTTTTCGACCCAAAACAGTTGTCAACTAAACAGATAAAAGAAAAATGTTTCTGGCCCTCAAAAATACGTTAAAAAATAAAATATTTGGATTAAAAAACACACGGCAGTGTAGGACAATATGTGTGCTGCTAGCTTACCCCCAAGAAGGGTTGAAAAGAAATATTATCCTTTTTCGCTTAAATGATAATATTCAGATTGACTACTGCTAATGAAAAAGCAAAACTGCTGAATATAATGTGGTCAGTATCTCAGTATTGTGGATCTTGTCATACAATTTTGAAGCATTCAATACGAAGGAAGTGCCCTGATGGAACTCCATCGACTTTCAGTAGCTGCGTCTGAGTTATCGGCCACGTCTTCGAATAATATAGCGTGATGCTTGAGACTGTGGCATTGTAAATTTGGGCTTCGGTTTTTTTTCTAATTTGTAGTTTGAGGAAGATAGCTCTCTTGAGTCGTCCAAATGGAATTCACCTTGGTTGATCTCGTAGAGATTTATGCGTCAAGTGTGCTATGTGAGAAATGATTAGAGGTATGTGAGCTCCCTTACCACGTCGCCAGCTTGACCGTTGACGATGCCAAGATATTGCCATAGGCTATATTCAAAAATTCGCTGATTTTATTTTTTGGTATTATTTTTGAACTTATTTTCTTGAATGTTGTTTATAGGACAGAAATCAGATAAGGGAAATGATATACAATTTGACCTCCTATTTAATGCTTTTTCTAGATGGAAGGGTATCCCAATTGCATCCTATGTAGTTAAACTGGATGCAACTCTTTTTAACCCAAATGAAACGCAACTCTTTTTAGCCCAAAGGTAGCGCAACACTACTTTCTACCTAAAGATGAGTTTACGTGAATGGTATCGCCTGACAATGACATGACGCAACTCTTTTTACCTAGAGGTAAGTTAACGTGAATGACATTAGCATTGGAGTATTCAATAGTAAAAACAGTTAATTTCCAAGGGCATTATAATAAGTTCGACAAGTGATTTTTTGTATTGTGGCAATAATTAATAAATTATCGCTGCTGAACAGAAATCGTGCACTATCTTGCTGAAGGATTGCGTGAATTAATGCTTTTTCTTTGCGTATGAATTTTTAGTCGATCTGATCGTTGGTATTACACAACTTTCCGCGATATGAGCATCAGATCAAATATGAGTTCCCAAAAGGTTCAGATATTTCCCCTTTCTTACTACCTAATATGACAACCCCAGCTGGTAGATGTAGGTAAGGCATATTAGATATTTATTCCGTGTAGCTGCATTTTCCAGATCCTTGGCAATTTTATCCATGGTCTCCACTTTACACCTCCCTAGTTAATTTTTTAATGCTTTCTCCACTTTCTTTACATTCCTCGTAATTTTGATACTGTGTTTAAATAAACTGTATATATCGCCTAGATAAACTGGAGAAACTATTTTTACCCCAATAAATCAGAATTTTATTAATGTAATAAAACTGTAAAAATTTAAAAAAAACATCTTCACGGAACCCACCGACTTTACTCATAATAATAATACCAAGGTAAGTGAAGCTGTCAAACAAATAAAAATTCAAATAGGGATAAGTCCTTTCATTAGACAGTGAAATTGATGCAAAAAGTCCTGAATATTTCGATCATATGTAGACTGACCGTCATCAGCAGATAAACAAATGCGTTACAATTAAAACAATATGTATTTATAGTGAATGATTGGATATTGATGTCATTATGAAACTAGTTATCCTGGTAAATGAATATTCTTTTAATTTTGGTTTTAGAGGTGAGTTTTACACGCAGGTTTTTGGTTTAACCATGGGGGCGTCTCTCTCCCCTTTATTGGCAAAACTTTTTATAGATTCTATTGAAATCTCCGCTATACACAGTTTTAGAATCTCCCTTGTTTCTGAGGTAGGTCCATGGATGATGTAGTCTGCGTTTTGAAACATGGTTTGGACTCCTTAGACCAGTTTTGTAAACATTTAAATAGTTTTGATAATAAAAATAAATTTACAGTTGAGTTTGAATAAAATGACAAATTGCCTTTTCTGGATATTTTATTAATTAAAAGAGATCTCCACTTACTCTTCTCGATTTATAGAAAGCCTACACACAATGATAGGTATTTGAATTTTCATTCCTGCCACCCTATGTCAGTGAAACGAGGGGTTGTGATTTCACTAGCGGATTGAGCCTTCAGAATTTTTTTCCAGGAATTTCTGGATTCGGAATTGTTATATTTGAGGGATATTTTGTTTTGTATTAATTACCAAATTGAGTTCATTGATAAAATAATCGAAAAGAGACGTATTAAGCATGATAGTAGGGTTATTGGAGTTTCACAGTCTTCGGAATTAATTGTATCTAAAAGTTTTATTTCATTGCCATATGTACCTGGTTTAGGTGAGAAGCTTTCACGAATTTTGCGTAAATTTAACATCGATGCATGTTTTCAATCGGTGAGACCAATGAGTAGTTTCTTTAATTCTGGTAAGGATTTAACCCGGGGAAATTTAGTAAATGGGGTGTATAAGATTCCGTGTTTTTGTTGGAAGTTCTATATTGGTAGAACTCACCAACAATTTTTTTAAAGATTTATTGATCATCGCAATTCAATAGAAAAACCCTACAATTAAGCAAGCCTCGGGAAACTCGAGCAGAACATATTTTCTTTTAACCTCATCATTTTGTACAATTTGATGAGGCCATAGCTATTTCTAATGATAGGGGTTTTTCTCAGTGGGCGAGGGAGGCTATAGAAATTAAAAAAATATGTATATGTTTGGTAATATTTCAATAAATAGGGACACAGCAGTAGTAATGGTACCATCTAAGAGACGGGGGTAATAGGAAAATACTGTGTCAATCTAAGAGACGGGGCAGGTAGGAAATTACTGTGTACAATTAAAGAGAGAAGACAGGTAGGAAATTACTACAGTACAATGACCGGATTCAGCCTACCATGAAAATTTCGTGCTGATCACGAAACCATAATTTTGGAGTTAAATAATGTTTCTGTTAAAAGTCGTGCATGTTTTCATGGTATTGTAATTCGTTTCCTGGTATGAAGTTATGAATTTCTGTCTGTAAATTAATTTGTTAGGTGCGGATGGTTTATGTTTAACCTTGAACACGGGTATAAAAATTCTGACAATGAGTTATTTTCTCAGTTCAAAATTGGCATTTGAAATATAATGATGCATTCTAACAAAAGGAATATTAATGAAAGCTACACGCAAGAAGCAAGTTATTCTTTTATATTTTTAGTGGGTAAAGAAATTAATTCTAATAAAATTTATACAGACCCCATTATAGTTAACAGATTGTTAAATATTTTTTTAACCTGGATCTCCAGAGACGACACACACAGAAAGAGAAGACACACACACAGATACGAAACACACATAGAGACGACAAACGCACAGAGAAAAAACACACACACAGACGACACACACACAGAGATAACACACAAATAGAGACGACTCATGAACAGAGACGACACACGCATAGAGACAACACACACACAGAGACGACACACACACAGATACGAAACACACATAGAGACGCCACACGCACAGAGACGACACACACACAGAAACTACACAAACACACATACGATAAACACATAGAGAAGACGTACACACAGAGACGACACACACACAAAGACGACACACATAGAAAGACGACACAAACACAGAGACGATAAACACACAAAGACGACACACACAGAGAGACGAAAAACACAGACACACAGACAAATCACACAGAGACGACACACACAAATACGACAAACACACAGAGACGACACACACACAAAGAGACGACAGACACACAGATACGAGACACAAAGAGAGATAACACATGCAAAGAGACAACACACACAAAGAGACGAAACACACAGACACGACACACGCACAGGGACAAAACACACATAGAGACGACACACGCACAGAGACTTTGAGTAGTATTTTAAGCCACATTAGGTTTTTTTTTAAATTTGACACATTTTTCTGAATTTCTTAAAACCTTAATAACCAGGATCTAAAAAAACTCATGAAGCCCAACACATATTACTTAGACCTTGTGTGTATAGTTGGAATTTTAGTAATCGGAAAGTAACCGGTACCCATTACTTACCGATGTAATTAGCAAGTAATTACTTACTGAAATTAATCGGTAAGTGAGAACATTTGCACTTACCACATTACTTTTGTTTGTGGCGCTCTAGATTGCTTTCTGGAAAGTAATAGTCTAACTTTAGCATAGAACCTGTGGAAATGAGGGGGGTGACATGTTTTTCATCTTTACAAGGACCATTGAAGTAAGAAATAAATGGCAAGCAACAGAATGAATTCGAATAATTTACAACTGCCTCAAAAAACAGCAACAGATTTTGGAGTTTTCCTTCTGGAAGTCCAAAAACGTATAAATATCTAAGTACTAAGGTCATTAGAATCAAACTATTTTCCTGATCTTAGGTCTATTCATATCGAAAGTCATATTTTTCTAAGATTTTCCTTTTGATTGTTCAAAACTATGAAGTTTTTAAGGTAGTATCACATTTCTGTCACTTTGCCACGTTAAACTGTAGCAATAAATAAACAACACTAATTAGTTAAAATTGACAAGACTTTTGGTCTGTAAGAATTGAGACAATCTGATGATTCCCAAAGAAAACTATGACATGCAAAAACTATATTTTCTTAAGGTGTTTGATGTCATGTGATAACAGGTTATTTTTATAGATTTTTCATCCGTGTTTCACCTTCTCAAGCTTGACGCTCGTTATTACCAAAGATTGCATTACTGAATATGGAAATATATTAATTAAATTCCCATTTTTTTCAATTTTTGAGACATATACGTTTGTGAAAGTTTCCCTTGACCAGTTCAAGGGTTAGCCTTTTATTGTCACTTGTGTTTAGAAAGGTAAATAAATAAAGATTAGTTCAAATGTATGATCACTATGTTAAAAAACAGGGATAAGTGAAATTAGAATATAATTAAAAAGCCACAGCAAAATTCAAAACGACCCAAACTTATTTTATTTAAGTGAATCATTTTGAAACGGAAGATCAAAAAGATATCGGAAGATCATGAAACGGAGCGGAAGATCAAGTTTCCTTCCAAAAGTATTTGTTGTTGGCCCGCTACCTGAAAAAAATTATAAAAAACATTATTTATAAAATAAAAATTAATTCAGTCACGATGGTGACACTTCGCAAAGAATGTCGTTCAAAAAGAAAGAGCAAAATGAAAAGAACTGAAAGGCCAAGCAGCTTTTGGCTGTTTTTTTTACAAGCTTATTTTGAATGATGTATTTAAAATACCTGGCATTCTATAAAAAATGATTTATGGTTTTCTGTAAAAAGTGGGAAACAGATTGTGGAATGAGTGGAAAAGTAAAACGAGAATACATAACAGTTCCAAGATTAAAAGATGATAATAACGTTTGTATTATTTTTTTTTAACAGGGGTTTACCCTGAAGTTTGATTTTGGCGCGGGGAAGGGCATAAGACCCAAGATGTCGTTCATTGGAAACTTATTTGCTTAATTTGTGAAGTTTATATGTTAAAAAAAATATGACGAGTAAATTTGTCGAGTAAAACAAATATGTCGAACAAAAGATATAAAAAAATTGTAGACACCAAAACAATTTCGCAAATTAACCCTCTAAAATAGTAAATTTGCCATCTAAGTGCTTTTTTCCCACAAGTTACAAAAATTATCACCAAGAGCAAAATAGGCCTACTCAGTTGTTTTGTTGCATGTTCGGGATAGGAATG
Organism: Artemia sp. Qi Xiang Cuo; assembly: GCF_049724085.1. Taxonomy (NCBI): domain Eukaryota; kingdom Metazoa; phylum Arthropoda; class Branchiopoda; order Anostraca; family Artemiidae; genus Artemia; species Artemia sp. Qi Xiang Cuo. Next base: position 42,814,175 of record NC_142805.1, read on the forward strand.
AGCAGTAATAGTGTATAAGGTTTCATCCGTGCTTGCGTAATATGTCTTACCTTTACCATGCACCTATTGATCCAAACCCTATGCCTGAGGCATGAATATACAGTGCAGTCTAACCGGTTCATTGCCTTACCAAGGACAGTGATTTAAAGGTTTCACCAGTGATTGCGTAATATGTCTTACATCTCGCCTGAGGCATGAATATACAGTGCAGTCTAACCGGTACATTGACTTACCAGGGACAGTGATATAAAGGTTTCACCAGTGCTTGCGTAATATCCAGGTTTCACGATAGATAGTATAATGCGAGCTGGTTTTCAATTGCACATGGAATTACACAAAAATATACAGTGCAGTTTAACCGGTACATTTACTTACCAAGGACAGTGACATATTACTACGAACGATACATGAGTTACCAGACCGGTTTCTGAGGCAACACCTATTTTTTGGACAATTGCCTGAAGTCGAGAGTAGTTTGTTAGGAATCTGTCGCTGCTAATTAAAAAATCGGATGCTACTCTCAGAATTGTTTGATTGAGATATGCTGTTAAAACATTTTGCGTAAAAGCTAACTCTATTTGCAAAAAAGGATAAGGGATTCGCGAATTGGACTGTACGAACGATCTTTTTTGAATAATAGGGAAAAACAGAGCTAGATAACATTTGCGAATTGGATAATATGAAGGTGGAGAAAAAGGGTTAAACTGATTAGCAGTTAAGTTAACTCCGAAGGGCTTGTTAACTCAGGCAATTTGTTATAAATTTGAGACAACATCAATCTATGAAAATGGTTAACGATGATAGAATGACATTGTGAGTTGACCTAGCTTTACCTCCCCGATGTGTTCTGTATAATACACAAGTGGTGTTTGATCAGTGTTGTCAATTTAAAATAGGGTCTAACGTTATAGTATACTAAAAAGTTGATACTAAGAGAGATGTAGATGGAAAAAAAGAATTTTAAAAATGAAATTCAGAACAAACCTTAGAAATCCTTGCAAATCAAGTAGTAAGGTGTATGTAAGTACGAACCGTCAAGGATCATACGCACCAACGACCCTAACCACCAGAGACCTCTACCCCAAAAGGTCCCCTATCCCCAATCTCGAAGGGGGCCCCCTCCCCTCCAACTTTTTGCCCCCCTTCCAATTTTATTATAGTTTTGTTATTATTTTTTTTTTAACCTTTTCTTATTATTTTTTTTAACATGATATCTTTTTTCATCTTTTTTACATCTCATGGAATGACATGTAACATACTTTAAAAAAAAATCACATTTAATATTTTCCAAATTCAAAAGCAGAATGATATAGAAATGTTAGTCGCAACTTTTACTATTTGAAAAATATTGTTTGTAGTAGCACTTTTTTTTATTGGACTAAATTTTTTTTTGGACTTCAAAATTATTCAATTTTTTTTCACGTAACTTAAAATAACATGAAATATGCTTTTAGGTTTAACAATTGTACTCTATACTTGCTAAGAGACACGATGCGGCTTTCCCAATGGTACTCTATGTCCATTTATCGATACTACCTAGTTTATTGGATGTATTAAATCAGTATGTTTTACACAGTGGAACAATAAACACAACTCATATCTCTAAGAAGTGAAGATGAAGCATTTTAGAAAGTATGTTCACATGACAGTGTTATTGTAGCATTGAATGCAGACAAGGAGAAGTATTTAAACTATGAAATAAGTACAAGTGGTAGCACTATCGGAAACGTATGCGTGTTCATGACAGTAAAGAATTAAATTTCTTTGTACCAAAAAAATTCAACTCTTGTGATGATGGATATGCGAGATTGAGATCTCCGGAGATGATTACACTCAAAGAGAATGCCCACATAAAAATAATAGTTGATGAAGAGGGGCATCTTCTTGCTAGTGCTTGTGGTAACATCTTACCCAGTGTTAAACCGTATCGTCAGCTTTCGGGCATTAGCATTCAAATGAAAGCAAAGAGGAAAAGAAAGGCCTACTCTTCTACTAATATCATAAACTCTATCTTGTCTACGTGCCGGAACTGTTACCTGTGTAAAAATAGTGTGATAATAGAAAGTGAAATTGCCAGAAAAATAAAAAAGGGCATTTGCAGAAAATTTCACTAAGGAATATAAAGATGAATCGATGAAAAACAAAGTACCAGCAAACGTTACTGCCATTGATTAAACAGTCAATGAACCAAATTATACCAAAGACGAAAAGTATATTGACCCTGTCGATGACACACCTGTAAAAATTGTGTATGAATCAAAATGGAATAATGACTATTCTACTGATTACGAACTAAGAGAAGACAATAGCTATAGTATCAAGAGAGAACATTGTGAAGCATTTTATGAAACAAATTCAAAACGTCTAAAGTCGATCATTGATATTAATAATGTATAATAATGTATCTACTATATATTTATATTAATATCATATATGTAATTATTTCATTAAAAATATGTTATATATTACTTTGTTATATTCCCATTATATCTAGGGTAAACTAAAACAGACATTGAGAGAAGCAAACACCTGGCCAAACACAAAAGTAAAAAGAGTGAGAGACACAAAAACACATATAAATATATAGATTCTGACATACAAACCGAAAAAGACAGGCATTGAGATAGGCAAACACCCGCCCAGACACATAAGCAGAGGAAGTAAGAAAGACAAAAAACACATATAAATGTAAGGATTCTGACTTACAAACCAACAAAGACAGGTATGGAGATAGGCAAACACCCGCCAAGACACATAAGCAGAGGAAGTGAGAGAGACAAAAACACATATAAATATATGGATTCTGACATACAAACCAACAACGACAGGCATTGAGACAGGCAAACATCCGCCCAGACACATAAGCGGAGGAAGCGAGAGAGACAAAAACACATATAAGTGTAAGGATTCTGACATACAAACTGACAAATACATGCACTGGGAGAAGAAAACATCCACCCAGACACATAGGCAAGGAGAGTGGGAGAGATAAAAACACATGCAAATATATTGATTCAGGCATACAAACCGATAGAGACAGGCATTGAGATAGGCAAACACCTGCCCAGACACATAAGCAGAGAAAGGGAGGGAGACAAAAACACATATAAATATATTGATTCTGACATACAAACCAACAACAACAGGCATTGAGATAGGAGAACATCTGCCCAGACACAAAGGCAGAGGAAGTGAGAGAGACAAAAACACATATAAATGTAAGGATTCTGACATACAAACTGACAAAGACATGCACTGGGAGAAGAAAAAATCCACCCAGACACATAAGCAGAAGAAGTGAGAGAGACAAAACACATATAAATATATGGATTATGACATACAAACCAACAACGACAGGCATTGATATAGGCAAACATACACCCAAACACATAAGCAGAGGAAGTGAGAGAGACAAAAACACATATAAATGTAAGGATTCTGACATACAAACTGACAAAGACATGCACTGGGAGAAGAAAAAATCCGCCCAGACACATAGGCAAGGAGAATGGGAGAGATAAGAACACATGCAAATATATTAATTCAGGCATACAAACCAACAGAGACATGCATTGAGATAGGCAAACGAACGCCCAAACACATAAGCAGAGGAAGTTGGGCACTCTAAGTGAACCTAGATCAACCCAACTTTTTGGATATCTCTCTCACTAATGACTTTGTGTCTGAGCGAGTGTGCTGGCATCTATAATTGATATAGCCTAAATTCAACGAAATAATGCATATTCATATCTCAATGCCTGTCATTGTTGGTTTGTGTGTCTGAATCAATATATTTGCGTGTGTTTTCATCTCTCCCAGTCTCTTTGCCTATGCGTCAGGATGGATGTTTGCTTCTCCCAGTGCCAGTTTTTGTCGGTTTGTATGTCAGAATCCATATATTTATATGTGTTTTTGACTCTCTAACTCTCTTTGCTTATATGTCTGGACGGGTGTTTGCCTATCTCAATGCATGTCTCTGTCGGTTTGTATACCTGAAACAATATATTTGCATGTGTTCATATCTCTCCTACTTTCCTTGCCTATGTGTCTGGGCGGATGTTTTCTTCTCCCAGTGCATGTCTTTGTCAGTTTGTATGTCAGAATCCTTACATTTAAATGTGTTTTTGTCTCTCTCACTTCCTCTGCTAATGTGTCTGGGCAGATGTTTGCCTATCACAATACCTGTCGTTGTTGGTTTGTATGTCAGAATCCATATATTTATATGTGTTTTTGTCCCTCTCACTTCCTCTGCTTATGTGTCTGGGTGGATGTTTTCTTCTCCCAGTGCATATCTTTGTCAGTTTGTATGTCAGAATCCTTATATTTATATGTGTATTTGTCTCTCGCACTTCCTCTGCTTATGTGTTTGGGCGGATGTTTGCCTATCTCAATGCCTGTCGTTGTTGGTTTGTATGTCAGAATCAATATATTTGTATGTGTTTTTGTCTCTCTTACTTCCTCTGCTTATGTGTCTGGGCGAATGTTTTCTTATCCCAGTGCAAGTTTTTGTCGGTTTGTATGTCAGAATCCTTACATTTATATGTGTTTTTGTCTCTCTCTCTTCCTCTGCTTATTTGTCTTAGCGGGTGTTTGCATATCTCAACGCCTGTCGTTGTGGGTTCGTATACCTGAATCCATATATTTGAATGGTTTTTTTTATCACTCACTTTCTATGCTTATGTGTCTTGGCAGGTGTTTGCCTATCTCAATGCCTGTCTCTATCGGTTTGTATGCCTGAATCAACATATTTGCATGTGTTTTTATCTCTCCCACTCTCCTTGCCTATGTGCAGGGCGGATGTTTTCTTCTCCCAGTGCAAGTATTTTTCAGTTTGTATGTCAGAATCCTTACATTTATATGTGTTTTTGTGTCTCTGCTTCCTCCGCTTATGTGTCTGGGCAGATGTTTGCCTGTCTCAATGCCTTTCGTTGTTGGTTTGTATGTCAGAATCCATATATTTATATGTGTTTTTGTCTCTCTCACTTCCTCTGCTTATGTGTTTTGGCGAGTGTTAGCCTTGGCGGGTGGTTGCCTCTCACTTCCTCTGCTTATGTGTCTGGGCGGATGTTTTCTTCTCCTAATGCATATCTTTTTCAGCTTGTATGTCAGAATCCTGACATTTATATACTTCGCAACCATCATATTTTTAAAACTCATTGGCAAGACTATCAACCCCTGATGACTCATTATTTTTACATCCTTTTAGCACATTCTCTACCTCCTCTGCAAAATAAATAGTCATTTACTTCCAAATTGTCAAAAATTTCCCTTCTGTTTTTTATCATATACTGCAAGTTCATCACAGTCTAACCTATTTTCAAAATGTTCCGCACACATCTCTTTTTTTTACATTTTCTTATCACTATTTTAGGCCCCGTTTATATTTTTAACTGGAACAGGTCGAGACTGGCTCCTTCCTCTCAATTTGTTAATATGCCAAAACAATATTTTACTATTATGCCTTCTGGTCGCATCTTCCATATACTTGGCAATTTGATCCATGACCTCCATTTCCCACCTCCTTGGTTAATATTTTCATACATTGTCAGCATCCCTTACCATATTCTCGTAATATTTATTAGTCAAAAACCCCCTGTCCTCTTTTCTACCCCAGGTTTAAAGCGTTTTTGGTAATATTCCTAGTTGCATTTCTAACGCTCCTTCCCAAGACACCTTCTTCCACTTCATGAGGTTTAAGGTTTGGATAAGCATAGGTTTATATTAATACACTATTCAGGTAGCTAGAAATAAATTTATCTCTATAGTCAGAATTGAATCCTGAATCCAAATTTCACATTCATTTGCATCGGAAATGAACTTTACCCAAACCCTCCTAATTTGCAAATTTATACCCTGAATTGGTATTCATAGGGGTCGGATAAAGTTCATTTGCGACTTAAAAGCATGTTAAATTTAGATTCAGGATGCAATTCTGACTGTTGAGGTAAGTTTATTTCTTAGCTAACTGAATACTCTGTTAATATAAACCTTACCAAAATTTCTTTCATAAGCAATTGGCAAGCTGTTTTCCAGTTGCCAGTAACCAATCTATCTTTAAGTAGATAGTGATCAGAACTTGAATAATCCTTTTTACTCTTGATCAAAGAAGGTTCAGCCTCATTTTAGAGGCCCAGTAAGAATTTTCTTCGGTGATCCTAATGATTTATTTTGTTTATTTTCAATAGCCAGTGATTTGAATTTTGACAAAACAATATTTTACTTTAATTTCCGGTTTTTGGTTTATTTTTGTCTGGTTTCAGTCTTGAAAACACAATCCTAGTTATTTAAGTAGACCAAAGTCTGACCAATTTTTTTTTCTAAATTTAGGAAATGTATATACAGATCTTTGAAAACTTATAAAGCAAGATTGAGCAAAACTGTGTAGCTGAAAACAGTTTTCTTGCGCTCAATTTAATCGCAACATTTATTTTAAAAGTTTTTATAACACAAATATTTTTAAGGGTCAAAGGTCAGAAAGGAAACCTCTAAAGGGAAAAGTAGTGGAGGCAGGGACTTCAAAAAACCTTCCAATAACCTACTTGAGTCTGTAGACCTATCCCTTAAATTTTCATTTTCATAACCTAACCCTTTTCCAAGAAAGAAAAAACTAGCTAAACTACAATTTTACTAAAACACTATTTCGCAAGCTTTCATTTTAGTAATACTAATATTTTTAAAGTTGAGCAAAGGTCAGTACCCTCTGCAAAGAGGGTGAATTGAGTTAGGTACTTCAAAATATCTTCCCAGGACATACGTTGGTCTGCAGACGAAATTTACTCGTTCATTTCCCTGAGTTAACCACTTTCCGACATAGCTAATAATAGCCTGTCTAAATTTTTATCCTAAATTATGCACAGTAAGGTATTTTTACTTGTACTTGTATCTCAACGTATTTGTTGGCTACTAGTATCTAAGTCAAGATACAGACATGGTCACTGCTTCTGGGAGCATGATGAGAAGATATCTAATGCGAAGGTAAATCCTTGGCTACACACAAGTTTTTAAATTCCGTTTTTGAATTGACTTTATTAAAAAGTTCATGGTAACAAACTGTAAGTAAGGAGCAACCCGGCTCAAAACTCTAAAAATGGAAAAGAAGAAAAATAAAAAAAAAAGATTTCGTTAGCCACTGTTGCTGTCCCTAAAAATTAACTATTTGCTGATACAAATCCTGCAATGGAAATTTGGAAGTTTTTCTCAAAAGTGGGCATACAATCTTCTGTCCCATATACTGTTGCTAAGAGCGATACAACTGACTCGGAGCACAGTGACTTTGAGGAGAGAGACTCGGAAGCCGAAGGACAATAATGGAAACGTTAGAGAAGGTAGAAACAATAGGAATAACTGATTGAACCCACCTGTAACTTTAGTTCTTGTGGTCCAGTGCTCAGAAATACTGAGATGGATGAAAGTGCAGCTGAACCTTCATACACCAATTATAGCGATAGGCCTAGTTCTAAATGCAGAAAGAGCGTAAAAAAGCTTCGAAAATATAGTGATAAATGGTTGTTAAACCCGAAACTGAGAGAGTGGATTCAGCCTAGTTCAAAAGGCTACAAACCATATTGTAAGTATTGTGATAAAATACTCGCAGCAAGTGCATCAAACTTGGAAAAGCATGCTTCTACCAAAATTCACCTGACAAGAATGTAATCACTGAAAAACCAAGTAAAAGTAGTAGACGGGGAAGCTGGTGAATTTAGGCTTATTGGAGAAGCAAAGGAGAAGGCTATAATTGCAAGACAGGCAATCATAATTGAAATTGCAATGACTGCTTGGATAGTATCAAACAATAAGGAAATTTCAACCATGGATTCTTTGCCTGGTCTTATGAAAAAGTTTATGTCTATTGTAAAACATATTGCATGTGGAAGAACAAAAACCACTTGCATTCTAAAAAACGTAATTGCTCCATATGCTATTGACCGACTTAGTCTTAAACTTCGTGCTTGCAATTTTTCATTAATTGTTGATGAAAGTACAGATAAAACCGGCACAAAGTTTCTAGTTATGATAGCTCGTCATTATGACATGAGTACTTCTGAAGTAAAAGAGGACTTTCTTGCTCTCCCAGTTGCTACTGATGCTTCTGCTGCTGGCTTGAAGAAACTCATTTATGAAGTATTCAGAGGTAGAAACATTCCTTTGAAGAATCTTGTGGGATTTGCGTCAGATAATGCAAGCGTTATGCTCGGCAAGAATACTGGACTTGCTGCTCAACTCAAGAAAGATGGTTCAGGGCTCTCAGACGGTGGGTGCATATGTCACAGCTGTGCATGATGCCCTTCTGCATCCGGTGAAACGCTTCCAGCAGAAATTGTGAGGTTAAGCGACAAGATCTATACCCATTTCTCCAACAGTGCTAAGCGGCTAAGAGAATTCAAGGAATTCCAAGAATTTTGCAATGTCGCAGAGCATGCTTTGCTTTACCCCTCTGCCACTAGATGGCTCGCTTTTGAGGCAGTAGCTGATCGCTTGTTGGAGCAGTGGGAGGCTTTGATTTTGTTTTTCACTATTCCTGAACAGGAAGGAAGAGATCCGCAAGCCGCAAAATTGTATGGAGCCTTGAAAGACCCCTCTGTAAAACTGTATTATTTCTTTTTGGCCTATGTTCTTCCAACAGTCAACATGTTTAACTTAGAATTTCAAAGCACTGAAGTTAAAGTCCACCGACTACTTAATTGTGTTGGGGAAACATTAACAGAAATTGCACGAAATTTTATCAATGATGAAGGATTCACTCTTGCTAAAGGATCACCGTTTGCAATTAACTTCACAAACCCTAGGAACTTTAAGAACTTGGAAAAAGAAATTTACTTTGGAGCTCAGTTCAGAATGTTTGTTTTTGACAGCATTGAAAAAGGGACATTAGATGACCGGCGACTCACTTCCATTAAAAAAAACTGTCTCACATTCTACATAGCTTTATGCAGTGAAATTAAAACTCGTATTGACAGTGAAAATCCAATTTTAAAAATGTTAGACTGGTTGTCTCCCAAAACAGCAATGTCAGGCCAGGTTCCCTCCATCATAGCTTTATTCCGGCATTTCCAACCTTGCTTTGAAGAGAGTATTAACGTAGAATTGTTGAACAAGGAATGGAGACATCTTCCCCTTTAAAAGATGAGCTTGATGCTGCTAAAGGTTCACTCCAGAAATTTTAGAATCGTCTTTCATCTATAGAAGATGTAACTGGAGATTCAGCTTTCACTGCCGTGCCAAAGTTTATGCGGGTAATGATGAGCTTACTACACAGTAGTGCCGCTGCAGAGCGGCAATTCACAACCTTAAAAATGGTCGAAACCCCGTTTAGGAATCGACTTCTCCCTGACACGATTTCTGACATCATGCACGTCAAGAGGGAGATGCCAGATGCTGAACAGTGGAATATGCCCGAGAAGCTCATTACCCGTGCAAAGAATAGGAAAAAGTCTGATTCAAGTACTTCATTTGGTAACTATTCAGGTTGTAATTAGATTAGATGATTAGATGATATAGCTGTCATATTAAACAGATCTTATGAAACAGATTAGATGATATAGCTGTCTTGTTGTTTTTCCACTAGTTTTTGCCAAATAAATTATTTGAAAGAGTTAGTGTCTGAACCACAATTAGTTGTGTTTATCATAGGGTCATCTATAGCTACAATCTATGCTCGTGGCATTCTCTTCAGCATTTTTGGAGAAAAGAAAAGTTTCAAGTACCTGAATGCACTGTAATAATCCAGATGTCCATTTTATGAAAAAAAAACTGGATGAAAAACTCTCAATGTTGACGAGTATTGCTGTCCCTTTTTTCCGCTTTCTCAAAAGAAAAAAGCTGAAGGTTTCTCCTCTTTTTTTCGTTCCTATTTCACGCTATAAACAAAGACTGCTCAGAAAAAAAGAAAAGAAAGTACTCTGTGGGATGAATTCCCATTTTATACAGTAAGCAACATTTGTTTTTTAGCGGGTTCTTAGGAGGGGGCTGGAAAGTTGACAGGAGTGGAAGTGCTGCGCAAAGCCGAGAATCAGTACAAATTATGTAAAATCAATATTTCTTTTTTATAGTTGATAGATGGAATTGGATCCGACATTTCATGTTGGAGAATTTAAAGAAGCGGGAAACCACGCAGGGGTGATCCCAAGCGGATTTGCCAATATTTTAAATTTGAAAAGCTTGATGATATGAGTGCGAGTGATGCAAAGCGTTGCGAGTGGCAAATTTTTTGAAAATGACACTTTTTATACAAAATTGACACTATTCTGCCACCCAGAGTGGCACCAAAAAAATTGCTGAGTGGCAACCTTGCTTGGGATACTGCTGAGATGCTTTATTGGGAATTAGCATTATCATGGTGCATTTTGATTTAATCTTAAGGCAATATTTAGTTTTTAAACATAATGGGCAAATGTGAGGGTGGGCGTGGGAGGGTGGGTGTGGAAGGGGAATTAGTTGCCCTCCAATCACTTTCGACTATTAAAAAGGGCATCAGCCCTTTCTATTTTCAATCGAATGAGCCCCTTTCAAAGTTCCCACGACAACTCCTTCGATACGAAGTGCCCTGGTCTAAACAACAACAACAAATATCCCTAATCATTTTTGACTATAACAAATGACACTAGCCCTTTCAATTTCAAATTGAATGAGCCGTTTTCTGAAGTTTCTGCAACAACGCCTTCTATAAAAACCTTATATGTCCCCAGGGCATAACTTAAGCCCCTTGCCCTGAGGGCTGTGGGGGAGTATCCTCCTCAAAAACATATTCTCTATTTGGAAATCAACTACGCTGAACAAAATGGCTATCTCAAAATTTTTATTGGATGTGTTTGGGGGAATGATGGGCGAGGAGGGGGGGGCTAGTTGCCCTCCAATCACTTTCGACCATTAAAAAAGGCCCTAGTCTTTTGAATTTCCAATTGAATGAGCCTTTTTTGAAGTTTCTATGACAACACCTTCTATAAAAACCTTATATACCCCCAGGGCATAACTTTAAACCATAACTTATATATATATATATATATATATATATATATATATATATATATATATATATATATATATATTTTTTATATATATATATATATATATATATATATATATATATATATATATATATATATATTGGATGTGTTTGGGGGAATGATGGGCGAGGAGGGCGGGGGGGGGGGGCTAGTTGCCCTCCAATCACTTTCGACCATTAAAAAAGGCCCTAGTCTTTTGAATTTCCAATTGAATGAGCCTTTTTTGAAGTTTCTATGACAACACCTTCTATAAAAACCTTATATACCCCCAGGGCATAACTTAAAACCATAACTTATATATATATATATATATATATATATATATATATATATATATATATATATATATATATATATATATATATATATATATATATATATATATATATATATATATATATATATATATATATATATATATATATATATATATATATATATATATATATATTTATATATATAGGGTCAGCTCTTATGCTGACCCTTTTTCAAAAACACGGCAAATGTTTTCTGGATCATAATTTTTGGTGGTAAACTCAATGAATTTTATATAATTAGAATCAACACAAAAAATCAATTTGTTGATGTGTGTTTCTTATCAAAATTTTTCTTTTAGAGTTTAGCCCCCTCGAATTTTAGACAAACAAAATTGTCCCCCTCCCCTTCCCTATGCTTCGAATAATATTCTTTCTGTATCTTCATGGAACCAAATTGAAAAGTCCCCCCCTAAATTTTCATGAATTGATGCCCCTGCTCTTTGTCCAGAAATCAATAGAGCGTTCTCTGTCACTTTCGACAAAAACATTTATAAAAATATTTAGCAACACTATCAGTAGTAAGGCCCCAATGCATTGAAAATCCACATTAAAATCCACATTGAATTACACGTTGATATGTGTGTGTATTTTCAAGTAATTGGGTTACCAGGGCCATTTTCCTATTACAGTGAACTCTACATGGGTTGGCAGACAGGTTTTCTATTGTGACACCAATTTTTGGAGGTAAAACTCATTGATACATGTTTATTTTTTTTTTTTTTTTTTAAACTGATATTTTTTAAATGAAGCCCATACAACTTTGCATAAAACCGTGAATGCAGGACTGAAATTCCATTCATAGTATATCTGAATGCAATTACTAATCAAGGTAGTGTGACCGCCATTTTTTGATCTGGTTAAGTGGGTATAATCTGGTTTGGTTCGTTATTGCGAGAGGCTTACTCAATTTACATCTTAGTGTTAACTGGGCGATCTAATTGCGTAGGTACTGAAGGAACATTTGAAGGTGGAGAAAAAAAGGGGTAATCAGTGATTGGATAATTTTAACAAGAAATGACTGAAAAGTGTTTTGGAGGAGATGGAATGAATGTGTACTGTTTAATACACAAGTGATGATTTGCACAGTGTTGTCAATTTTAAATAGTTTAGAAATAAAAAAAATTAACAAGAAATGGCTGAAAAGTGTTTAGAGGGAGTTGAGTTGCACAAGGGTTGACTTGCACGAGGGTTCAGTTACATGCGGATTCAGTTACACGGGGATTAGTTAAATGGGTTCGAGTAGCACGGAGGTTCAGTTGTACGGGGTTTCGGTTATACAGGGGTTCAGTTACATGGGGGGTTCAGTTGCACGGGGGGTATCTGCTATAAAAAAGACTTCATTCTAAACAAATACGAACATTTTGAAAAGCAGACAAAAACTGGACACTATAATCAGAATTATTTGATTAACATTTAAAAAGGGGTAATGAGATATGTGATCTGTATAATACACTAGTGATGTTTGATAAGTATTGTCAATTTAAAATAGGATCTAACGTTCCCTTCGTTTCCCCATTTTTGAGGGCAGGGAGGGGTCAATTTTGGAGGGAAAACATCTGCATCAAGGGGAAGGCCCAGAGACCCTTCGTGCCCACATTTCCGCGGGCTGGGGAGGGGGGGAAGGTGATAGTATTTCAATACAATAATTCATGGCATAATAGAATTTATGCTCCTAGTGGAAGCTCGTAAAGCCCTTCCCCCTCCCCGCGCTAGGATTATTGCCTTGCTGTACCTCTAAATACAGAGTATTAAGGTGATAGTATTCCGATACAATAAGTCAACTTTAAAATAATTGATGATCTTACTGGAAGCTTGTAAAAAACTTCCACTACTCTCGTGCTAGGATTAGTCCATAGCAGTGACTACCGATATTACCTCTAAATAGCGATAATTTCGGTGATAGCATCCGGATACTATTAGTAAAGTATAATATCTTTGTTGCTCCTACTTAAAGATTTTTTGACACTTCCAACTCCCAATGAGATGATTATTGCATCTCTATGGAATGTACTCAAACGACACAGAATAAAGTGGCGTGAAATCTGATACAATATTTAAACAATACGCTGATAGCTTATCATCGTGTACCCTCGTACACACCGTCCCTATCACCATGCTCGGATTATTTCCAAGCTGTGACAATGGATATTACCTCTAAATACAGAGAATTAAGGTTATAGTATTCCGATACAATAAGTCAAGTATAATAGAATTTATACTCCAACTAGAAGCTCGTAAAACCCTTCCCCTTCACCCTCACTAGGATTATGCCTAGCTGTGAAAATGGATATTACCTCTAAATACAGAGAATTAAGGGGATAGTATTCCGATACAATAAGTCAAGTATAATAGAATTAATGCTCCTAGTGGAAACTCGTAAAACCCTTCCCCCTCCCCGCACCAGGATTATTGCCTGGCTGTGACAATGAATATTAACTCTAAAAAAAGAGAATTAAGGTGATAGTATTCCGATACAATAAGTCAAGTATAATAAAATTTATGCTCCTACTGGAAGCTCGTATAACCCTTCCCCCTCCCCGCGCTAAGATTATTGCCTAGCTGTGACAATGGATATTACCTCTAAATACAGAGAATTAAGGTGATAGTATTCCCATACAATAAGTCAAGTATAATAGAATTTATGCTCCTAGTGGAACCTCGTAAAACCCTTCCCCCTCTCCCGCACTAGGATTATTGCCTAGCTGTGACAATGGATATTACCTCTAAATACAGAGAATTACGGTGATAGTATTCCGATACAATAAGTCCAGTATACTAGAATTTATGCTCCTAGTGGAAGCTAGTAAAACCCTTCCCCTTCACAGCGCTAGGATTATTTCCAATCTATGACAATGGAAATTACCTATAAATAAAGAGTAATAGTGTGTTAGTATTACGATACAATAAGTCAAGTATACTAGAATTGATGCTCCTAGTGGAAGCTCGTAAAACCCTTCCCCTCTCCCACACTAGGATTATTGCCTAGCTGTGACAACGGATATTACCTCTAAATACAGAGAATTAATGTGATAGTATTCCGAAAAAATAAGACAAGTATACTAGAATTTATGCTACTAGTGGAATCTCGTAAAACCCTTCCCCCTCCCCGCGCTAGGATTATTGCCTAGCTATGACAATGGATATTACCTCTAAATACAGAGAATTAAGGTGTTAGTATTCCGTTACAATAAGTCAAGTATAATAGAATTAATGCTCCTAGTGGAAGCTCGTAAAACCCTTCCCACTCCCCCCACTAGGATTATTGTCTAGCTGTGACAATGGATATTACCTCTAAATACAGAGAATTAAGGTGATAGTATTCCGATACAATAAGTCAAGTATACTAGAATTTATGCTCCTAGTTGAAGCTCTTAAAACCCTTCCCCCTCCCCGCGCTAGGATTATTGCCTAGCTGTGACAATTGATATTACCCCTAAATACATAGAATTAAGGTGATAGTATTCCGATACAATAAGTCAAGCATAATAGAATTGATGCTCCTACTAGAAGCTCGTAAAACCCTTCCCACTCCCCGCGCTAGGATTATTGCCTAGCTGTGACAATGGATATTACCTCTAAATACATAGAATTAAGGTGATAGTATTCCGATACAATAAGTCAAGTATACTGGAATTTATGCTCCTAGTGGAAGCTCGTAAAAACCTTCCCCCTGTAAAATCTGAGCTAATAAGGGTTTTTGACTGTAAACTCTAGTTTGTTGAAAGAAAATTATGGAAAATACAGTTCTCTGGTTCAAATGTGAAACTTAAGTCCTTTTTGGATTGAAAAATAAAACTATATCCGTAAAATCTGAACTAATAATTCAATATTTTTTTCATAAAAACAAACTATTTTTTTTTAACTTCGAAATTTTTCAACTTTATTTATTTTTTTCTTTTTGTATCTATCTTAAAATGTCAAAGTATCTTTACGGTTCTAACAATTGCACTCTATGATTTGTCAGAGACACGATGTGGCTTTCCCACTGGTATTCTATGACCGCTTATCGTCACTACCCAGTCTACTGCATGTATTAAATCAGTATTTTTTACACAGTGGAACGATAAACACATAAGTCATATCTTTTAAAAAAGAAAGTGAAGATGGAACATTTTAATAGAGTGTGTTCTCATAACAAGGTTATTTTAGCATTGAATGCCGACAAGGAGAAGTATTTAAACTATGAAACAAGTACAAGTGGTAGCACTATTGGAAATGTATGCATGCATTGTCATGACAGTAAGGAATTAAATTTCTTTGGGAGACCGAAAAATTCAACTCTTATGATGGTGGTTATGCGAGATTGAGATCTCCGGAGATGATTGCACTCAAAGAGAATGCTAACATAAAAATAATTGTTGATGATAGAGGACAACTCCTTGCTACTGCTGCAGGTAACACATTACCTACGGATACATCCAATCATCAGCTTTCGGGTATTAGCATTCAACGGAAGACTAATAAAAGAAAGGCCTACTCTGCTACTAATATCGTAAACCATATCTTGTTTACGTGCCGAAACTGCTACCTGTGTAAAAATAATGTGTTAATAGACAGTAAAATTGCAAGAAAAATAAAAATGGCATTGTCAAAAAATATCACTACGGAATATAAAGATGAAACGATGAAGAACAAAGCACCAGCAAACATTACTGGCATTGATCAAACAGTCAATGAATCAAATAATAGCAAAGACGAAAAGCATATTGAGCCTGTTCATGAGACACCAGTAAAAATTGTGTATGATTCAAAATGGAATAATGATTATTCTACTGATTACGAACTAAGAGACGACAATAACTACAATATCAAGAGAGAATATGGTGAACTATTTTATGGAACACATTCAAAATGTCCAAAGTTAATCATTTATATTAATAATGTATCATAATATATTTTTGTATTAATATTCAACATAGCATTATTTCATTAAAAATATTACATTGTTACGTGTTCATTATTTTTTCGAGTAAGCTAGCGTATCAAGCGTTTAGAATGTATATTAAAACATCGGAGATGTAGGAAAAGGAATTTGCGTACATCTATTGTCAGACAACCTATTTCCGTAAAATCTGAGCTATTAAGGGTTTTTGACCGTAAACTCTAGTTTTTTTTTTGTAAGAAAATTATGGAAATACAATTCTCTGGTTCAAATGCGGAACTTAAGTCTATTTTTGGATCCAAAAATAAAACTATTTCCTTAAAATCTGAGCTAATAAGGCTTTTTCACCCGTAAACTCTAGTTTCTTGTAAGAAAATTATGTAAAATACATTTTTGTACGTATCTTAAAATGACAAAATATCATTCTTGAATTCACCTTTTGGATACACAATACAGAAATTATAAAAAAAAATTGTAATACTTCCCCCCAAACTCAAATTTTCCAAAATTCTACAATAGAAGCTTTTAAAATATTTATAAAGCACTAATAGATAGAGTGCTAAAACATCAGAATTGACTTCAGAGGACACGTTATATCACGGGAAGAGGTTTTGAAAATCCCCTCTCCCCCCCACACTCAAAATTTTCCGAAATTCTACTTTAGAAGCTTTTAAAATATTTCTAAAGCACTAGTAGATAGAGTGCTAAAAACATCAGAATCAACTTCAGAGGACATGTTATATCACGGGAAGAGGTTTTGAAAATCCCCCTTCCCCCCCCCAAACTAAAA